>NW_015551076.1:1905103-1926817 GCF_001515605.1 Sinocyclocheilus anshuiensis | reverse complement strand
GAGGCTTAATTTGTGACAGAGCCCCCCCCCCCTGTGAGCGGCTCCTGACGTGCAGAGGCGGACGACGCCGGGGTCTTCCGCGGGGTCTCGGGGCAGGTCTATCCGGGTGGTCTCTGTGAAAGTCTGTGGTAAGCGAGGGATCCAGAATATCCTCTGCATTGACCCAGGACCGTTCCTCCCGACCGTACCCCTCCCAGTCCACTAGGTACTGGATAATTCTGCCCGGTGACGAGAGTCCAGAATCTCCCGAACTCGGTACGCCTCCTCGCCGTCTATGGTGATGGGAGGGACTCTCTGGTCACCAGCCTCCTCCTGGTCCTCCGCTCCTCTCGGACCACCAGCGGGCTTGAGCAAAGAGACATGAAAAGTGGGTGAGATACGATAATGTGCAGGTAAAGCCAAACGGAATGAAACAGGAGTTATTTGTCTGATAATTTTGAAGGGACCCACGTACCTAGGACTGAGTTTTTTGCAGGGTAACCAGAGACGAAGATCCCGAGTGGACAACCAGACCCACTGACCAGGCTGAGACTGTTCCTCCGGACCGTACCCCTCCCAGTCCACTAGGTACTGGATCATTCTGCCCCGGTGACGAGAGTCCAGAATTTCCCGAACTCGGCACGCCTCCTCGCCGTCTATGGTGATGGGAGGGACTCTCTGGTCACCAGCCTCCTCCTGGTCCTCCGCTCCTCTCGGACCACCAGAGGGCTTGAGCAAAGAGACATGAAAAGTGGGTGAGATACGATAATGGGCAGGCAAAGCCAAACGGAATGAAACAGGAGTTATTTGTCTGAGAATTTTGAATGGACCCTCGTACCTGGGACTGAGCTTTTTGCAGGGTAACCGGAGACGAAGATCCCGAGTGGACAACCAGACCCACTGACTAGGCTGATAGTTGGGATTGGCGCGCCGATGGCGGTTAGCTTGTTCCCTTGTTTGATGGACTGCTCTCTGGAGATGAACGTGAGCCTCATTCCACGTCTCCTTGCTTCGTTGTAGCCATGAGTTAACGGCCGGAATTGCAGGGTGAGCCATCAAACTTCTTGGGAAACGCCAACCGAGGGCTGGCGGTGGAGGTAGGTGAAACCGGGGCTTGAAGCGGTGGATTCGGAGGAGAGGCGTGGGCTTCGGGTGCTTGCAGACGAAGGGCTTGCAAGGTCTTTACCATCTCTTCCGTTAGCGAGGTAAGTCGGTTTAATTGTTGCTGGTGTGTGACCAGAACCGATGCTTGAGCAGATACCTCTGTGGTGAAGTGATAGAACGCTGCTGGATCGATTTCTGGCGAAGTCTTCTGTAACACAGAGGCAGTGGCGTTAGGATCCATGTGCAGCTTTATTAGATCACAAGTCAGGTCATACAGGCATAAATTGTCAACAGGTGTCAGACACAACGAAGGCTGGGCAGAATCGTAAACAGAGTTCGTTATAAGGGTCGAGGCAGGCGGCAGACAAACAATGGCAAGAATCAACAAGGCAGGCAGGGTCAGAATAGGTAAGCAGCAAGCAGTCGTAATCGGGAAATCAGTCCAGGTAATAAACAGGGAATCAAAACAGGGAAAACGCTCAGAAATGTCTGCTAGGCAAAACAAGACTTCGCAAGGAGAGCAGGGACGGCACAGTATAAATAGACCGGGTAGATGGGGAACACCTGTGCAGGTGATTAGTCTCTGGCAAGGTGCATTGTGGGAATTGGAGTCCGAGGGGATATTAGTACTCCGGTGATGGTTCCCTCTGGTGGTGATCGGAGGGAGCCACAGAGGCTGAATTTGTGACAATAGGATGATGTTTGGCAGATGTTGACTAAGTAGTTCGGGGCTGAGCAGAGAAATGATGAGCGCATTTTTATTTTTTATTTTTTGGAGATCATGAGAAAACAACAGATGAAAAAGAAATAATACATGGCCTTTTAGTGCAAAATATGACATAACAACCCCCACCATCTTCAAAAAAAAATCATAATTACCTCATCATGTTGAAACCTTGATAGTACTACATACTTATATTTCTAAAGTTGGATTAATTAATATGTTAATAAGATAGATAGTCAGTTCACACGTGATGGATGAATGGATGGATGGACTGACAGATAGATTCCTCTCAACTTCTTCCTGACTTCTGCTTCTCACCAAACTTCTGACATTGTGTAATGACAAAAAAAAAGGCATTTTGGTGCAACTATTGCTGTATGTTTATCATTCCCTCGATGTATAGTGTGCCTCTAGCTTGCATGGATTAAGAAAAACAGCCATGTCCTTTCAATACCATTGTCCTCTACTGTCACAGCTCTATGATGGATGGTAAGCTCTAGCTGATATCACTCCAGTAATTGCGTCTTGTTATGATGGGCACTGATGTCAGGCCCGTAGGGCAATCAGGGCTCTAATCATCTTGTAGCATCACCTCGAGTTGAATCTTTGCTCTACATACATGCACAAATTGGCAAAGTTGCAACAGTTGCACCAGTTCCCATGGAAACTAAAATATAGTGCAGAAGATTCTGTGACAAAGTTTTTTTTTTTTACATGTTGTTTTTCAACCAGTGGAGGACTCTCATATTAGCTAAAAGTTAACGAGCAACCTTTGTGTACTGTCAGTTCAAAGGAAAGGAATATTTAGATGCATCGTTACAGTATTCCAAGGAAAGCTGTAAAGCCTAAATGTTCAAATATATTGTCTTGTTATTCAGCAAAATATCTATGCGTCCTTTAGGGAAAATTTTGATTGAGGAAGGTTAGATTTTTTTGTTGTTGTTGGTTGTTTGTTTTTTGAAATATTGAAATGAAAATGCTGAAATAATTCAAATAAATATGCTGCATTATACCAAGCTACATTTATTTAATCAAAATTGCAGTTAAAATGTAATATTGTAAAATATTATTACAATTTAAAATATATTATTATTTCGATTATTAAATAGATTATTAAATGTAATTTTCTCTTATATTTTAAAATGTAATTTATTCCTGTGATGCAGCAGCCATTTCTTAAGAAATCATTGTAATATGCTGATTTGATGCTCAAGAAACATAGAAATTAGAAATAGAAATCTTTTGTAACATTATAAATGTCTTTAATATCATTTTTAATCAGTTTAAGTCATTCTTACTGAATAAAAATATTATATATACACATACACACACACACACACACACATATATATATATATATATATATATATATATTACTGACTTCAAAAGAAATGTGCAGATTTATAAACAAATTTAAATTTATTTCAAGATATATACTGTGATGAACAAGTCATAATACCTTTTAATACTTTTTCAAATAAATTAATGTTTTTTTTTTTGTTTTTTTTTTAGATAAAAATGCTTATTAAGAAAATCAAACCTGAAATTAGCTGCTCCAATGGCTGAAGTGGTAACAGACAGTTATTAATGTGTGGGTTTCAAATTAGTGATTAAGTTAGTCTGGTTGAGGTATCTGTTAGTCTTTAACAGGATAGCTCCCGGAAGCATAATGCAATACTAACCCCATTTCCAACCTTAATACTATAGAGGAAGACACTCGGATTGTTATATAGAGTAATATAAGTGTCGCTGGATAAAATGCTTATGGCTCTACTGTATTTCAACATTTCTGTCAGCAGAGTTCTGAGTGCTCAGTGAAAATATCTTTGCCCCAGATTCTCATGTTGTTGGATTTCAACCTATTTTATGGAATTTTGAAGAAGAAAACTTTCAACCAGATCTAACAATGGCTGTTCAAAGCACAATATAAGCCTTGTAGAGGAAATGTCCCACAATGAAATTGGAAACCACTGAAATGGAAATGAGAAATGAAACCTGAAATCGCTTTTTTATTCATACAATTCTGCACCCAGGATGGATTTGACCACATATGTTTCAAGTTTCAGGAGATGCTTGTAAACCAAAATTGAGTAAAAGATGTTTGACGTTTTCTGTTCTATCACTTTTAGGTTACACTCGTCTCTTCGCTGCACAGCATGGGGGGTTTGCAGTCATAAATCAGTTTTATGTGAGACTAGATTTTAACATATAGTCAAGGTTAACTAGATAATCCATGCTAAGGTCAAACCTACATGCACCGTGAGGTCAAATATTGACTGTTGCCCTATTAATATTCCTAGTGTTTTGGGTCATATTGCATAACTTTTGAATTATGTAATGGATTACATACCATGCATGAAGAAGTGGCATATCTGTCCACAGATGTTCAGAATAAACATTATATAAACTATTTATCTGACTCAGAAATTAAATAAGGGGATCAGTCAATAACCAGTGTGTGTGTGTGTGTGTGTGTGTGTGTGTGTGTTTCTTCAGATAACGTGTACAGAGAATGTCTTGCCAATGGCACCTGGGCGAAGAAGGGAAACTACTCCCAATGTCAGGAAATCCTCAATGAGGAGGTACGTGGTTGCACTTTTTTAAAATGATAAAAAAATACTTTCATACAGTTATTTCACAATGACACATAAATCATATTTTTTCTAATAATTATTGTTCAATAAACGGTTTTATACAGTGAGCTCAAAAGGTCTAGGTTTTAAAGTTTATTATAATAAGGTTTTTAGTTTAAGAATTTCGAAAAAAAAAAATCAGAACAAGAAGGTCTCTAAATCACTATGCAAATTTGACACTGACCACATGAACCTCTCTGTACAAAAGAACAGTTGTTCTTGTTCTTCTAGTAGCAGAAACAGCTTATAAAGCTCGTAATATAGTTTTTTTTTTATGAAAATTGTTGTATTAAATAAGAGTAGCATGCAAAATATAAGCTTTTCTTTGCACCCTGCATCAGTTTTATTCCACATTTTACTGCATTTAGACTTTGTGAATCTAATCTAATGTGAAGGTTACAGAAGTGTTATTGAATGAGGGACACTAGGCATGTTTTCAGGAGTTCTTGGTTCAGGTAGCTCACTGTAAAAACTTCAAAGACGGCACAATAGAGTTGTCACTTGGAATCTTTAGCAAGACTGTCATCTGACCTTCATAGACACGGTTTGCTTTTTATTTGCGGCTTATCTTTATGCTCTTTTATGTGTTTCAAGTGTTCGAGCTGGATGCTGCTTGCCAAAGTTAGTCAGATTATTGGATATAAATAGTAAATGCACTCACAGCTTGCTATTTTATTATAGCGTCTTTTAAATGCAGTATGTATAGTTTTTTAAAGTATAACTTTATGTACATTTTCTTACAAATGAAGAAATATATAATTTATTGAAAATTAACTTTTAAAGACATACTTTTTTAAATAATGCAATATATTTTCAGCCCACCTTCTAAATCCAAATTAATTGTATTATTTTGACATTACTGTATTTATGTCAGCATGCAGCATCCAAAACACTTGTTTGAGTGAATTTGCAGGTGAATTTCTCTGTGAAACACAGGATGGCTGTTAGACAGAGACATTGACGCTACACGTCTACAAGATTCATTAGCTGTCCTTTGGTGTAACAGAAGTAACATGGGGGCATTAATAATGTATGGACTTTTATCTTCCCTCAAAGGAAGCAATTTAACCAGCCGTGCTAAGCCTTTGTTCACACAGGGATGGCGAAAAGCGAAATCGCTCATCCAATCAGTGGGACGGAGGAATGGGCTAGCAAGGATAATGCTCAGATTTATATTTAGACAGCAGGGAGGGCTTCCACCACAGCCAGTGGCTTACTGGAGCATGTGATTACCACTAGATGCTTTTTTTTAGCTAGCGATAAGGGTTTTCCCTCATTATTGAGAGCACTGTTGGAATTCATGGTCATTGTTTTTAAAAGTAGAAAAAGAGCCACTTAATCAGGTCATGCTGTTAACATGTGATCAGCTGGAGGATTGTTGTTGTACTGTAGTTAGTAGCTACTCTTGATCCAGGCAAGTAGGTTCAAACACAGTTTGCACCATACAGTATAGGTTCAAATTTGACATCAAAGATGTACCTTTTGGCTTTTGTAACTTCGAAAATAAAATACAAAATACAGGTTTCACTCTCAGAAAAAAAAAAGTACAAAGCTAGCACTGGGACCTACCCAGTGACGGCTTTGCACTTTCTTTTCTGAGAGTGAACTCCGTTCAGATGGGGACACACAAATACAGACACAAAAAAATGCAGGGTCATGAAGTTTTTGGTATCTTAGCTGAAAAGCATAACAGTGGTACTCAGAGGTATGGAGGTGTCTTTAAACCTTTAAGCTTCTCTGTACTAAGACAGAGTCCCCAGTGGCCTGCTTGGCATTTGGACTTGCCATTGTAGAGCAAATGAAGCACTGTGGAGCAAGTGCCCACTGCAGAATATTTCAAATGTGGCCGTCAGAAGAACTGAATAACTGTTTGTTCTTACATTATCACTCAGGTTATTGTAAATGGAAATGTTTTTTTCCCCCAGGGGCAAGGGTTTTTCAGTGCTGCTCTTCTGTCATTGTGTCTGTCTATTGTGGTCTGTGAAGACACAAGCAGTTGCCTGGTCACCCTCAGCAAGTGTTGTTGTGAAGTCTTTGGCATCACTCGGCCACCATTCGAAAACCATATTTTAGCGGGATGAAAAAAAAGATTTAATACAGAGTCAACACTGATGAAGATGCCATTCACATTCAAATTAAATTAGAATCAGAAACAGAAGGCAATAAAGCTCAGAGAGAAAGAGCGTCTGCTCTCAGCCAAGCAGCAGAGCTTATCAAGCCAGATTTATTCACAAAATAAACATATGACTTTCCCAGAACACATCTCCTTGGCAATTAACAAAACTCACTTTACCATGAAAAAAATACATTAAGCCAGTTGTTCAGCATTAGCTGCACCATAGAGCCAAGTATATTACTATGCATTCCAGGAGCGGATGTGTGACATAAAAATTATTTTGGGAAATTCTGTGAAAATGTTACTATCAGGGTCAATTTACCATGTTAATTTAGTACAAACAATTATTAAGCTACTTTTCGAAATGTCTATTCAGTGAGTTACTGCCCCAATATTGCATTATTGGCAAGCTTTTGTCATCAAATATTGATTTATGTGATTATTTGCATTTCATTTGATTATTTAATCAGCATATTATATAATTAAACAGATAGTTAGGAAAAATTTAAATTCTGCCATCATTTACACACCCTTGTTCAAAACCTGCATGAGTTTCTTTGTACTTTTGAACACAAAAGAAGATATTCCGAAGAATGTTGGTAAACAAACAGCTGCTGGTAGCCATTGACTTCCATTGTATGAAAAACAATTACTATGGCTACCAACTTTTTGTGTTCATCAGAAGAAAGAAACTCAAACAGGTTTTGAACAACTTGAGAATTTTCATTCTTGAGTGAAATGTGCCTTCAATTAATCTTTAAATCAATTTTCTGCCCAATGCAAATACTGTAGCTGAAAGTTACATTTTGAGAAAACAATCTGAATGAATCTGACTTGACAGGTTCTCTGTGATGCAGAGTTTTAATAGATGAGGCTTGTTTGTGTTAAAGTTTGTTTTTAGCAACACCATTCATTATAGTAGCACAGCATGATGTATTCATTCAAGTCTCTTGATCCAAATTGAGGATGCATTCAAATAAACACAGTAGTGTTTATTGATAACAAACGCTAGTTAAACGTGGGGTGATGATGGCTTTTTAGCACTTCAGCTCCTGTTATTGTAAACACAGTGTAGCAGAAAGAACAAACAAAAAGCACACTTTTATTTGGATTTTAAAACAATTAAAAAACAACTGCAATTATCCTCTATAGTGATATTTATGCGATACACACAATTCAGCATTTGAGCCAACTGGCACAAGGTACCGCTAAAACATGTGACAGATCCTAGGTAGTCTAAAACCACCCACTTATCTACAGTATCACACACACACACACACAAAATGCCAGGGAGACGTGCGTTAGCTGCCCGCTATCTGTGCCATCTGTTTCCTACGGGATTGCTGATTTAATAATTAATAAGTTCGCTCACATAGGAGAACATGTGGTGACTCTGTGGTGCTCACAGCTTAGGCAAATGTGGAAATGGAGCCAGCAGGGGAGGCTGCACTTGCATGGGTTTTGCCCTGGGGGACATACACGGCCAGGCAGGTTGAATAAACCTACAATCGCTGCACTTCAGGCTGAAAAGAAACGACTGAGAGACTGTGCAGTGTGGCAGCTGTCACAGGATTCAAGCAGAATGGACTGACTTTCATTAACATTATCACAATGTCATGAAATGTGTACTTCTGACAGCTGGTGAATGTTTCTGAGGCTACAGGAAGTTTTGTGTTCCAGGGGTTGATTTTTATTAAAACGAACAGATTTTAACTTTTCTTTTCTTCCTAAATAACAAGGTCGCATTCCAAGTCCTTGGAAAATTTTCATTACTTATTTTATCTCTTCAAATGCGCTATTATATATATTTTATCTTTTTGCCCTCTAGACCAATACTTTCTATCTCAAAGTACAATAATCTATTATAAAATATTTTCTTTTTTTTTGTATTAAATACAGAATTTCAGTATTTATTGTATGAAAATTAATTGAATCAATTTTGAAAGAAATTTTTACCATACCCAAAAGTTAGTGTA
Source organism: Sinocyclocheilus anshuiensis (assembly GCF_001515605.1). NCBI lineage: Eukaryota > Metazoa > Chordata > Actinopteri > Cypriniformes > Cyprinidae > Sinocyclocheilus > Sinocyclocheilus anshuiensis. The sequence continues at coordinate 1,918,285 of NW_015551076.1, read as the reverse complement.
CTTGTTCACCAATGAGAAAACCGTGTCAGTGAAAAGCATGCTTGAAACGAAATATTAGACATGCGATGTGCAAAGAAAAACATTAATGAACAAATATTTATTGTGCGTCATTGCAGTCATGCTGTAATTTAGTCAAAGTATTCAAAAAGCATGAAAATATGATTTAATTGTGTGTATTTAGGATATGTAACATGTTAGGTACACAGTTAGACTTTGTAAAACACAGGAGCCGGCCATTTTATTCCACAAATGGTGGAAATTGAATTTGTTCATGTTGGTTCTGGGGAAATAATGAAAGAATATGTCTGAATGCACTGTTTAAACTCAAATGAGTTTAAAATTATAATGGTGGTGATCAAATAGTAATTTAATGGCATTTATGTTACACTGTAAAAAAAAAAAAAATCCGTAAAATTTATGGTAAAAAACCAGCAGCTGTGGTTTCCAGAATTTTACCGTAAAAAATACGGTAGCAGGGTTTTAGGTTTTACGGTTTTAATTTAAATTTACAGTTAAATACTGTAATTTCATTAACTGAAATTCACAGTAAAAAACCGGCAGCTGTGGTTGCCGGAATTTTACCGTAAAAAATACGGTAGCAGGGTTTTAGGTTTTACGGTTTTAATTTAAATTTACAGTTAAATACTGTAATTTCATTAACTGATATAATGTTAGTATACCAACCCACTGAAGTACTAAAATCTGTTTTGTACCTTTGTAAACACTGCACCAAAAGCAGGTGGTAATGAGAAAGTCACATGATGAACCAAAGCCTATCACAAGCAGCTTTTAAATATTAACATATATAGAAGGTGCACAGTGTCATTCACACAAACACTAAACACCATCATGGTAACACACATGAAACATTGTTATTTCAACAAAAAAACATCAAATTTGAAATGTAAAGCAGGGAATTCTGGGAATGTCAATTTACGGTTATTCACTGTAAATTATACGGTATCCTACCGTAAAATTACATGCAATGTCCAGTACAGTTTTCCCCGTATATAGTAGGGGAACTTACCGTTAACCATTTAACAGGTTTTTACTGTAGCATTTTTACAGTCTTTTACCGTTAAATTCACGGTCATTTTTTACAGTGTAGTCCACGGGACCAAAAGTGCCCACAGATGGAGAAGCATCCAGTAACTACGAGTTTGTTGTGACATATGTTCTATTTATATATATATATATATATATATATATATATATAAATAAAAGGAACCAATCTTTCTGTCACTATTGACGATCACCAGAGCTTGATTTGAAATTTTGAGGAATTTATTACCGGAACAGTTTATTGTTCATCTGTTTTTAAGTATCAAAACACTGAAGATAGCCAAGATCATCTATTTCTCTTGGGAAATTCATAACTTTGAACCTTCCTGTGTAACCTTTCTCTGACTCTTTGAAATGCAAAAGCTGGTGTCTTCCCCCCTAGAAGATTCAAAACATATTTTTGAAAACTAAGTTATGGAGAGCCAAGGGTAGTCTGGGGATTTATTTAAGCAGTAAAAAGCAGCTTTGTCATTTACCTGTGAGATTTCCAAGCCAAAAATATACAAACTATATCACAGAAGGAGCACACAGCAATCCAGTGTCTCACAGATATAATAAGATTTCAATTTGAACCACTAAAGGAATCTCCACAGGCAGAGTGCAACAAGTTAATGAAGGCCAGTGACCAGTTCAGGCCCTCTAGCCTGGCATGTCTGAGACGTTTTTAATCCAATTGCACAATTAAATCATTACCTTCAGATGTTCAGTGAGCCACAATATTTTGAGGTCTTTTATCTCGTTACATTTTTTGCTAAGGTTTAGCGTTTGTACACACACACACACACACACACACACAAAATCACATATTGTTATTAAAGCTGAAGAAATTGTCATATTTTCCATATTAAAATCAAATTTCTATTCCCCCACTTCCCCCACCCTCTTTATTGCTGAAAACAGAACAAATGCCTTGTGTTCTCAATGAATTGTTCTTTGTAGCAAGGATGGAGATCATAGGGGACGGCATTAGATTTGATAGTGCTTAACCTCAATGAGCAATTGCCCTCAAACCACCTGGTTATGAGACAGAAACATGCACAAGATCAGCAAAGTGGCACATGAGCTGATTTTTATCCTACTCTAAATTATGCTGGTTTGAGAAGTTACATTCCTAAAAATAAAGGTTCCAAAAGAGGGTTTTCACAGTAAAACCATAGAAGAACCATTTTGGGTTCCTCAAAGAACCTTTCAGCGAACAGTTCTTAAAGGAAAACGTTTTGAAGAACATTTGAATAATATCAAGAACCTTTTTCTTTTGTAAAGAACCTTTTGTGCAATGGAAAGATTCCATGGATGTTAAAGGTTCTTTAGGGCAGTGTTTCCCAACCTTTTTTTAGTCGTTTTTTAGTTAAGAAATTTTAACAAACTTGCGGCACCCTACAAAATAAATTGTCACAATATTTGAATTTCTAACTTCGATATGATAATTTGAAAAGTATAGATATTCGGTACAACAGGGAAGAACTGCAGAATATAATGTCATACAGATATGTTTAATATTATAAAAAAATGTTGTCCATCAATGGTGGCAATCAGTAAGCTAATTTCTAATGAAGAGACCAATTTATATGACAGATTTTAATGTAGGCTTTTATACATATGTAAACATTATTTAATTACCATTATACCTAGCTATCTCACAAATTTTTGCTCACTCTGTTTTTTTAATTTTACAGTGGTGTAATTTTGGTGCAGTAGCACGAGATAGCTTGATTTCAAACTTTGAATTGAATAAAAAATGACAAGTAAGCAGTCAGTAATAAAATAACAACAAATAAAGAAATTAATAATGATAGCACAAATAAAAAAATAACGACAGGCCTTCGAATTAAATAAATTGCTTTTTAGTTTTTCAGGTAGGTCTAACAGTAGGGTTAAGATATTTAACTTTTTTTTCTTTTTTTTTTTTTTAACCAATTATCCAAATAATGTTTAGTCCTAGAAAGCTATTATAATCAGAACATGCGAGCATAACATAGCGGTTAGCAGATCAAGGGCAGCGTTACCAGAGTTGCCCATTTACCACACCATGTTACAACACAGTAGGGCTATTGCAGACAGAAACAATACTGTACTACATCGATGTTTCCTGTCAGCTCAATTTTTGAGTGGACTTTGCTGTTCCGATTCGCATGAACGGTATACGAGTGGAGCGCTGAGTGGAGCGCACACGCATAGAGCGGGATAATACACAGAGCGTCACAGAGCGTGAAAGTGAAACCTGAGCGGTGAACTAATTTGGTGCATCTCTAATTATTGGCAACATCAGAAATGGATATTATATAGATGCTTTTTTGAACATTTTAGTAATTTAAAAATATTAAAAAAGGATTTTTTACGCGGCACCCCTGCTCTCGACAGACGGCACCCCGGTTGGGAAACACTGCTTTAGGGAACCATAAGCCACTTTTCCGCTATCGGGCCGAACGGTTCTAAGAACTGTCAGGTGTGGTTCCAGTTGTATTTCCACGTGAGCCTGGTATGGCGCGGCACGATTACAAACCGTTCTCGGCCCAGAATTCTCGGTGAGCCGTGCTGGTAGAGTGCGTGTGCGTGACGTCGCCACTCAGGATCTGTCACTTGTCTGTTGCCTGGTTGCTAGTTTCTCCGTAGCTTGTTAAGCGCGCTATTTTGAGCAATGTAAACACAAATTAGTAATAAAATGTAAAGAAATTTCTGATCATCCTCCATAACGCGGTGGTTATTTACACCTCATATCATATGTACACACTTGTGTTATCACGGCAACGACTGACGCATTTGAATAGCATTCCAAAGAGATCCGTTATCAGCTCCGCAGTGGAAAACGAAACCATAACTGTACCGGCCGGCCCGGATCGGCGCGGAATGGAACGGTTATGCTAAGAGAACCGTTCAGCGCGATGGTGGAAAAGCCAATAAATGCCAATAAAGAACAATTAAGTTTAAAAAGGTTTAAGTGTCTAAAATATGTTTTAGTCTTGTATATAATTTTTTTCCGAGAGGAAATGTTGACATATCCAGCTAATAGTAGAATTTACTGAGTATTTTGTAGTGGAAATTTTTTCAAAAGCATAATTACCTCATGAAATTTTACACTGTTGTAAAAGTTTCCTGATGAGGTTTCCATCTGCATTGCAGTCCTTTATAGACAGAAGTTCAAGAGCCAAGACATCTCTAAAAGACTATGTTTCCTCTTTTCAACTGCCTAAAGTATTTTGCAAGCCACATAGGTGCTAAGATTGCTAAACCCTTATGCTCTCTCAAAACAAGAAAGCACTCTACAGAGGAAAGTGCAACAAGAGGGCATCGCCAATGCGTCTGCCATTGCCTACAAGCTCCCTGCGGGGTCTGTAACAGATAGGGTGCTAATGCAAGAATGTAGTCAGCCCCCTTCCAGCTAGCATCCACAGAGAACGGCCCACTTTTTATGTAGCATTTCATGTATCTAGTGAAGTAGAAATTTCCAGAAAGCCTACAAGAGGCTTTGCATTGTAAAAATACAAACTGACAGCAAAATTCCGAATGCGTAAGCAGGCACTCCCACAGGCTCTCCGGGTGCGAATCCGTCTGCCTTTAGACGACTCGTAGTCTAGCCAGGAGAGAGCAGCATCCCGAGGGGGAACATTTTGCTCTGTATTGGTAAGCGTGGATGTGTTGGTGTGCCGAGCCTCCTCTTAAAATAGGGCAAGCGTGATACAATGCAGGGATCAGTAGAGGCTGCTTTGAAGAGCCCTTCTCTCAGGATTTAGTTAAAAGAAGTGGCATCAGAGGGGAGAGTGTGAACCCCTGCTAATGCCCAAATCATAGAAAATGTGGAGGGTTCTTAGAATCCTTTAGTCTGACAGTTGAAGGGAGCGTTTAAAGGTAGAGCGTGTAATTTCAGAGCAGCACCGAACAGAATTGTAATGGTTTAGTTTGAGAAGCCTGACTGGGCCAGACGTAATGCCATTGGCTCAACCAACGCAGAGAGTTTGGGGTAGGAGTTGGGCCTAGTTCCTGGATCTTTGACATCTTTGATATGTGTCCTATAGGGGTGGGTGATATACTGGTAGACACGATTAACCGGTTTGAAATTTGTCAACCGGTAGAGATTTTGGACTATCGTCTCTTTTGCGGTTACACGCTCACGTGACATTGCTGTGCTATGTGGTCACGAAAACGTAAAGTTTGCACTTGTTTTTAAGCATTGCAGTTTAAAAACAAGCGATTTTAAGCTGTTTAAATGCAATCATCAGCGAAAGAAAACGAATTTTGCTATATGCGCTGTGTTGTGTGGGTTTGCACGTAGAGAAATTGTCACGTGTGTGATTTATTTATTTTAGCCTGTAGGTGGAGTTGTGAGGAGGATTTCCCCGATCCTTGAAAGTGGAATGAGGTCATCGGGGATTTCTACTATACAAACTTTGATGGCATTGATGGCATCTGGTGATGGCATTTGCTGAGATCGCTCATCTCCTCTCCTCTCCTCTCCTCTCCTTGAAGGAGTGATCCTGTTTTGGTTATTTTTTACTTTGAATTGTTTTTTCCGTGACTATTTGATTAACCAGTTTTCATTCTACTTCTATTTTACATATTTTTTTGTCTTTTCACTAACGGGTAGTGGATTTATTTTTCTTAGTTCACTTTTTGCTATTTAGTTAGATCTAGCGAGGGAAGCAGTAGCCCGCAAGACTCACCTACTTTATTTTCCCTGGTAGCTAGGTAAGATCTCTCTAGGTGGTTAGGTGTAGTCAAGGTTTTCTGTTTTCCCTAGCTGCCCTACCTGTTAACTGTTATTACTTGTGTTAATCTTTTGTTCATTATAGCATATTTCTGGATTTGTATTGTTGTTTGTTCTTTTGTTTTGCCTTTGGATTAAATCTTATGATGTAAATAGACGTCAAATCTTAATTCAGTCGTCTGTGATTTTCTTATATGTTCAGTCCTTGCCTCTCTGATTAGATTTAACGAGCTGAAATTGGTTTTGGGTCATAACATGCTGTCAAAGAGACGCATGCACGTGAAGAGTAGAGTGTGGGAGTATTAAGTTATTTTTTGCTGCTTAGGCCTTGAACGGTTAAATACACACACTTGTAAGTGTCAAAATGCTTTGCAAGCATCTTCGTAAACACAGTAATTTAGGTTTTAAGTGAAAGCAAACAGCTGAGAAAGAAAACACATGTGTAACAGTGTATTGGATCCGGGCAGCTCTTAGAAGTGACAGCAGTCTAATATTCCTGTTGTCTGTCATTCATGTTAATCAAACAACAAAAGAGAGAAAATCTCTCGCTGCTCTTGACTAAATCACTTTTATAACTTTAATAATTACTTTTTGCTGTTGTTGTTGTTTTAGGCAAGTATAAGTTGTTTGTGATATTGACACTGCCGACAAGAATTATGAAATTTCTATGGTATCAAAAATGTTAAGACCTTATTTAAAGCAAAAATAAATATATTGTGATATATATTGTTGCATGAAATAAAATTACTCATATTGTGATATAAGATTTTGGTCATGTTGCCCACCCCTTAGTGTCCAGTTTCATTTGGATATTTTTTGGCTAATATTTTTGTCAAAACATCATCCAGTAGATATATTTGGGACCTTTAAAATTCAGAATTTACACTGCTGTTTATTTGTATTTTTTTTAATAAACTAATACATTATTCAGAAAGAATGCATTAAACGTAACAGTAAAGCCATTCAGAATGTTACAAAAGATTTCTGTTTCAAATGCTGCTCTTTTGAACTTTGTATTCATCAAAGAATTCTGGAAAAAAAATGATAAATTATCATGTTTTCCACAAAAATATTTAGCATTATGACTGTTCTAAACATTAATAACGAGAAATGTTTCTTGATCAACAAATCGACATATTAAATTGATATCTCAATCATAAATGATAAATAAATTATATTTTAAAATACATTTTTATCAAAAACATTTATTTTGAAATAAAAAAAAAACATTCTGTTTTTATTTTTATTTTTTTATTTTTATTTTTTTAATAAATAGCAGCTTTGTGTAATAAATAGTAGCTTTGGTGACCATGAAATTTGATGAGAAACAACATTTTACAAATCTTACTGCCCCCAAACTCTTGAACAGTAGTGTGTGTGAATCCACAAAATTTTTAAAGGGATAGTTCACCTAAAAATGAAAATGTTGTCATCATTTACTCACGCTCAAACACACAAAAGAAGATATTTTAAAAAGGTAAGTTAATGGAGTCCACTGATGTTTTGGACCCTACTGAATTTTATTGTTTCACAAAAACAGTAGAAAAACATTGATACAAATATCTTCTTTTGTGTTTTTATATGAAGGTATTGTAACAGTGTGGGGGTGAGTGAATAACTGAGAATCATTTTAGTGTAAACTAACCCTTGAAGTTGTTATCAGATGCTTTTACACACACAAGGCATCTAAAATTGATCATAGTGCTTTGCAGATGATGCACGCTTTGGCAGACATCTTGGCGACATCTTAATGCATGTATCTGGGAGAGCAGAGATCAATCTTTAAAAGTCAACCTCTTTTTGTAATATCTCTTATGGGGACTGCTATGTTATGTTGAGCAAAAACAAAAAAAATGTATTAATTTTTCTCCAAATTCTCTCCTAAAGGATTACCTCATCCCTAAAGCAATAAACACATCAGTCCTTGCAGTTTCTGATTGATTTGCCATCTGAGCGGTTTCTGCTGGGTTAAATCGTGCTAGCTGGCTTGTGTCATGAGACTTGTGGATTTGTAAGCACTGGATTCCAGAACTGCCTTTCCTCCCCCTGCTTGGACAGTCTGGTCCTCTGGTCTCAGTGGTCCACGGGGTCTGCAGTGACCAGAGGGGGTTTGCCTCACAAGCCCGTCCTGTGACGACCACAGGAATTCAGCGACAGATTTTTGCACCAGGAGGATGCAGTGAGGGGCTAGAGAAAGGAAAGGTGCTGGGCTGGCAATGAAAGAGCACATGATGCCTATATGCTCACACACACTAACCTGAGTGTTACGTGATCAACATATGCTTCATGGAATCATTTGGCAAGGCTATTAATATGTATTTTTTTCCACAAGCATGACATGTTATATGTATAACAATTAATGTATTATTATAATTAATGTATAATCTGTTGCACCTTCGCATATTTTGTGTATATATGTCTACATAATGTAGAATGTGTACATACTGTGTATAAATGTGTATTGCTAACTGCATGTACATACTGTGTATAATGTGTAGTGCTAACTGTAAGTATGTCTAATAGTACACTGTGTGTACTGACTATATGTATGTGCATATTGCACATTGTCATCTGTTGAGGTCTGTATGTTTATATGTAAATTGTTTCTGCACTGTCTGGAGCACGCTCCCAAGAGTTTCACTCACCAAGGCACATGTGCTGTGGTGATGTGACAATAAAAGTGACTTTGACTTTGACTTTTGACATGTTAGCTCAAACATGGGCATAAACTTCAGCTTTATGTGAGTTGTTGTGCTATAAGCAAGCAACCGTTTGACTGAGCCAAAGCTAATCGCTTAATTAAAGGAATTATGTCAGGTTGGCAATCATCGTGATAGTGGAGACCATGAACATCTGCCTCACTCATCACAGAGTGAAATATTCACAACAGTTGGAAACAGTTGCTGGTTGGATGCTGCTAGCATTAGTGTCAGGCAGAGCGGTGTAATGCGATCCTCATGTGCAAGGCTAATGATTACGGATGAGACTTGTTTTTTTTTAGAATGTGATTAGGTTAAGGGAGAGTCCGTGTGTTGGCTGCTGTGTGATGTTAAGTTATTTATTTAATGCTTATTTTATCATTAATGTCCTCTGAGGCATTCAAATCTAATCTGGCAACACCAGATAAGTGTAATAATCTAGAAAATTGAAAGTTTTAAGGATGTTAAAGGTGTCCAATCCAATCAGTAGTATGATGAGGGACTATATATAAATTTGTAATATAACAAATTCAACACGACGTATTAAGGCAGTTTTATGTGAATAGTTTAAAGAAAATATATCCTGCTTTGAAGATTGTTGACTAAGGATTATTTTCAATACCTGCCACCTGAATAGCTGCCATTAGATTTTTTTCAACGGTTTTGACACTAATGTTTTCTCTGAAATTAAACTGGCAGGATAATAACAGGTATCAAAATATCATATGCTGTACCGTTATAGAGTTCTTTTTCTTTCTCATAGAGTTCCCAAGAGTCCTCTGGAACTTTTTTTTTCTCCTGCAGTTTTTTTTTTCTTTCTCTTCCTGTAATGCCCCAAAAAGCTTTTAGGAGTTATTCCATGTTGGGATTTAGATGCCAGATATCTGCAGGACATCAGTCTCTCATCTTCCTAATGTGTTTCTATGTGTGTCTGTCCCTTTGTGATCTTTCAGAAGAAGAGCAAGCTGCATTACCACATTGCAGTCATCATAAACTACCTGGGACACTGTATCTCTCTGGGAGCCCTGCTGGTCGCCTTCATCCTCTTCATGAGACTCAGGTGGGTGAGTGCCTCTGCTGTGAGGGCTTTTCAACAGAATTGAACATCTGCATTAGTCACACAGGTGGACTCGCATGAGAGAGATTCATGTATGAACCGCTGCTACTGCCTTGTGAAGTGTGTGGATGAATAAGTAACTAAGGATTCTCAGGACTGTAAAAGATTTATGGGGAAATTTATTGCTCAGCTGTGGCTCCTTTATTGCTCAGGAGACCTAATGGAGTAAAGTTTGTCATTTTTGTGCCACCAACTAAATGCAATTGCAAAAATAATGACTTGATGTTTCAAACAGACTTTCCAAACACACCTCCTTCTGCCATTGGTTGGATAATCATATGCAATAGTCCTGCTCCAAACGCACACCATTGGCTCGCAAATGAAGCAATGTTTTGATAGCTCATCAGAAAAAAAATGTTTTGGGTTTTAACATGGTTGCAGATTTTTCTCCTTTCTCCTTAAATAAAAACATCTCAACATATATCAGTATCTTTGATATATATTATTTTATATTAAAAACCTATGTGTGTGTGTATATGTATGTATAGATAGATATATAGATCCCACATCTCTAATATATATACATATATGTAATAATAATATATGTACACACACACACATCAATGGGAGCTTCAATTTTGTATCTTCTGTAGATCGCTTTTGCGTGTGCAAAAAAAATAATCCCAAATATCCAGATATCCCTACAAATGATCCCTTTTCTGGACAGCTCTCCTAACATGTCCAGTGTCCTTTGCTTGGATCAACTTTAAATCAGTTTAACTGAGAGGGACATGGGCTCAGCCCCCAACACAAATATACAGTAGGCTGCCTTCTTGTCACATCCCATCAGTACATCAATTGATGTACTTCCAAGCTGCTGACAGAAACTATACATCGGCTGGCCAGCTGAATGGCAGAGAACGGAGAATTGTATATGCTCGCTGATCACAGGCGACGAGGCTTCTGAGGTCCAAGGACAACCTGTCCAGGTTATCTCTCTCTCTTGTCAGGGCACCTGAGAAATCGATACGTCATGGGTCAGCGGAGTGCTCCCAGCAATAAGATTTTAGACTGATGGTGTAGAAATGAAGACATCTTAGCAGCGCATCAAGGGCACGCACACTCCACTTCATGATTATTCCAGTCCAGAAGTGCCATGGTTTAGGGACGAGAACTGAAGGTCTTCACTGAGCTGGCGCTCATTATGTTATGCTCAATCAAACTGAGAGACTTGTTTCTATGGGATCATGTCTAAGCCTTAATTAGCCTGGATCAATGTGTCAAACTGGATGTGAGGAGGAGAATAGTTACGTATTTCACCATTCCCACACACTCTTTGGTGTTTTGGCCACAGATTGAGACGAGTAAGCAGATGAAATATCCATGCTGTTTAGGATTATTTAGACTAGATTATCCCAGATTTAATCTGCCTTGATTAATCCGGGGAAGATATTCTGGCATCTTTCCCTGGATTTCCAATCAAAATCACGCTAGGAGTCAGCTGACAGATTTATTGGATGCTGATTTTCACAATGATGTGCCCTGCTGATAACCCTCTGGCTGTCAAGCTAATGTTCCCAAGTCAGTGCGTCATGGATATATTGAGCCTGGGTGCGAGTACAGAGGTTGTAAAATTGTAGTTGGGCTCAAGCGGGTCCTCTAGCAGGGAAAAACTGTAATGAAATACACGGTGAACAGATGTTCAGGGTAAACACAGAGTGTTCTTGCACTCAGACCCTCCAGCCATTTTGTGTCTGCCCACAAGGACAGAAGCACAGGAGTATTACATTGGCTTATTAATGTTTCAGCAGACTGCATTTGCACAGCAAGGGATCCAGGATTTGGAAGTGTTTCTGAGACACCATGAATATACATATACATACATACACATATTATTATATTTGATAGATAGATAGATAGATAGATAGATTGTCACGATTTCAGTGGGGTCTACTTGGGCTTTGTTATCATGGAGCACATGGCCTTTTGTTTTGATGGCTTGCCATGTGCTCTGCTGTCATCTTGGTGTTCACCCTGCCCCTCTTGTTATCCCTGTTAGCTAATTCTCCCTTCTCACCTGCACCTCAGCGACGCTTGGCTCCCCGCTCGTCCTGGGGGCTGGAGGAACCCCAGCCTTTGAAGAGCCACTCACCACCTCTTTCCTCTCTGGCTGAACCTGAGCCCATGCAGTTGGGGCGGCTTCGATTGTCGGCTCAAGAAAGACAACAGAGGCTGGTCCAGGGTCTATGCCTCTACTGTGGGAGGTCGGGCCACTTTGCTCGGTTGTGTCCTGTAAAAGTCAAGGCCCACTAGTCAGACGGGGAGTCCTGGTGGGCATTTCTCCTCTAATTTGCCAACAACCCGCCCTTATACGATGGAGATCCGAATTCATGTCGGGCATTCTTATCTCAGTGTTCACTGGTGTTCGCGCTGCAACCACGCCGATATGCTACAGAACGGTTAAAGGTTGCCTATGTCATTACACTGCTGACGGGAAAGGCTCGCGAGTGGGGGACTGCCGTTTGGGACGCTAGAGCCCACTTTTGCACGGATTTTGCGGAGTTTCGCGGTGAGATGACAAAGCTGTTTGATCGCTCTGTTAGGGGAGATGAGGCAGCATCCACACTAGTGCGGCTCCGTCAAGGAGGCCGTTCCGTGACTGAATATGCCATTCAGTTTAAAACATTAGCTGCTTCCTGCGACTGGAATGAGGGGGCGCTGCGAGCTATGTTTCGGGAAGGGTTGAACTTCGAAATCCAGGATGAGATTGCTGCCCACGACCTACCCCAAGACCTGGAGGGCTTTATCAATCTGGCTACTCGAGTTGAGAGCCGCCTTCGCTTGCGTCAGCGACGCTTGGCTCCCCGCTCGTCCTGGGGGCTGGAGGAACCCCAGCCTTTGAAGAGCCACTCACCACCTCTTTCCTCTCTGGCTGAACCTGAGCCCATGCAGTTGGGGCGGCTTCGATTGTCGGCTCAAGAAAGACAACAGAGGCTGGTCCAGGGTCTATGCCTCTACTGTGGGAGGTCGGGCCACTTTGCTCGGTTGTGTCCTGTAAAAGTCAAGGCCCACTAGTCAGACAGGGAGTCCTGGTGGGCATTTCTCCTCTAATTTCCCCTCAGTCACGCACCCAACTCTCTGCTACCGTCATGTACCAAGACTCGGTCCACTCCTGCAAGGCTCTGGTTGATTCCGGTGCCGAGGCCAGCTTTCTGGACTGTAGCACGGCCAAGAGCTGGGGCATCCCTGCCATTCCCCTCTCCTCCCCTGTCGCTGTCTGGGGCCTCTCTGGCCAGCCTGTAGCCACTATCACCCACACCACCCCTCGTGTGAGTCTTGTTGTGTCGGGCAATCACCGTGAGTCTGTTGTGCTGTTCCTCCTGGAGTCCCCATATGCTAGGCTTGTTCTGGGGCACCCCTGGTTGGCTCAGCACAACCCTCATGTGGATTGGTCCCGCAGTCAGATATTGTCTTGGAGTCAGTCTTGTCATGCTTGTTGTCTAGGTGCAGTTTCTCCTCCTTTGTCTGTGTCTCCTGTGTTGCAGGTTGAGGCAGCTGATATCACTGGGGTCCCGGGGGAGTACCATGATCTGCGGCTGGTTTTCAGCAAGTCCCGGGCCACCTCGCTTCCTCCCCACCGGCCGTTCGATGGTGCCATCGAT
>NW_015551076.1:1899445-1904821 GCF_001515605.1 Sinocyclocheilus anshuiensis | reverse complement strand
CAGCCGCTTCCGTGAACTCCAGCAGGACGTTCTGTCATCCTCCGCGACAGCGGTTCCCCTGTCTCCTTCTCACCGCGAACCCGAGCCGCATGCCAACAACCCGCCCTTATACGATGGAGATCCGAATTCATGTCGGGCATTCTTATCTCAGTGTTCACTGGTGTTCGCGCTGCAACCACGCCGATATGCTACAGAATGGTTAAAGGTTGCCTATGTCATTACACTGCTGACGGGAAAGGCTCGCGAGTGGGGGACTGCCGTTTGGGACGCTAGAGCCCACTTTTCACGGATTTTGAGGAGTTTCGCGGTGAGATGACAAAGCTGTTTGATCGCTCTGTTAGGGGAGATGAGGCAGCATCCACACTAGTGCGGCTCCGTCAAGGAGGCCCTGAATATGCCGAATATGCCATTCAGTTTAAAACATTAGCTGCTTCCTGCGACTGGAATGAGGGGGTGCTGTTTCGGGAAGTTCGGGAGGGGTTGAACTTCGAAATCCAGGATGAGATTGCTGCCCACGATCTACCCCAAGACCTGGAGGGCTTTATCAATCTGGCTACTCGAGTTGAGAGCCGCCTTCGCTTGCGTCAGCGACGCTTGGCTCCCCGCTCGTCCTGGGGGCTGGAGGAACCCCAGCCTTTGAAGAGCCACTCACCACCTCTTTCCTCTCTGGCTGAACCTGAGCCCATGCAGTTGGGGCGGCTTCGATTGTCGGCTCAAGAAAGACAACAGAGGCTGGTCCAGGGTCTATGCCTCTACTGTGGGAGGTCGGGCCACTTTGCTCGGTTGTGTCCTGTAAAAGCCAAGGCCCACTAGTCAGACGGGGAGTCCTGGTGGGCGTTTCTCCTCTAATCTCCCCTCAGTCACGCACCCAACTCTCTGCTACCATCACGTACCAAGACTCTGTCCACTCCTGCAAGGCTCTGGTTGATTCCGGTGCCGAGGCCAGCTTTCTGGACTGTAGCACGGCCAAGAGCTGGGGCATCCCTGCCATTCCCCTCTCCTCCCCTGTCGCTGTCTGGGGCCTCTCTGGCCAGTCTGTAGCCACTATCACCCACACCACCCCTTGTGTGAGTCTTGTTGTGTCGGGCAATCACCGTGAGTCTGTTGTGCTGTTCCTCCTGGAGTCCCCATATGCTAGGCTTGTTCTGGGGCACACCTGGTTGGCTCAGCACAACCCTCATGTGGATTGGTCCCACAATCAGATATTGTCTTGGAGTCAGTCTTGTCATGCTTGTTGTCTAGGTGCAGTTTCTCCTCCTTTGTCTGTGTCTCCTGTGTTGCAGGTTGAGGCAGCTGATATCACTGGGGTCCCGGGGGAGTACCATGATCTGCGGCTGGTTTTCAGCAAGTCCCGGGCCACCTCGCTTCCCCCCCACCGGCCGTTCGATGGTGCCATCGATCTCCTTCCAGGCACTTCTCCGCCCCGGGGTCGTCTCTTTTCCCTGTCAGGTCCAGAACGAGAGGCTATGGACAAATACATTCAGGAATCCGTGAAAGCCGGTCTCATTCGCCACTCGTCCTCCCCTGCTGGTGCTGGGTTCTTCTTCGTTAAGAAGAAGGATGGCTCTCTGCGTCCTTGTATTGATTACCGAGGGTTAAATGACATTACTGTAAAGAAGAGGTACCCCTTGCCATTAATGTCGTCTGCATTCCGGATCCATGGTCTTCCGGTTGACGTGGTCTCTGATAGGGGTCCTCAGATTGTCTCCCGTTTTTGGCAGGAGTTTGGGCGATAGATCGGGGCCTCTACGAGTCTGTCGTCCGGTTTTCACCCCCAGATGTCTCCCGTTTTTGGCAGGAGTTTGGTCGACAGATCGGGGCCTCTACGATTCTGTCGTCCGGTTTTCCCCCCCAGACCAACGGACAGTGTGAACGAGCCAATCAGGATCTCGAGCGAGCTCTCCGCTGCCTGGCGTCCCGCAATCCTGCCTCTTGGAGCCAACAGCTCACGTGGATTGAGTATTCCCATAAAACTCTCCCAGTAGCATCCACAGGTATGTCACCTTTTGAATGTTTTGTTGGCTATCTACCTCCCTTGTTTCCCTCTCAGGAACCCGATGCAGCTGTACCGTCTGCCCTAGCCTTTGTCCGGAGATGTCGTAGTGTCTGGAGGAAGGCTAGGAAGGCCTTGGTCCAGGCCTCCAGACGGACCATTATAAAATTAACATTATATATATATATATATATATATAAAATTATATATGTTAAATGTTCATATTGTGATTGTAATATTTAATCAAAATATGATTTTCTGACCAAACCATAGTGTTTATACAAGACGCAGTCCAGCAATCAGAATGAAGTACTCTCTGTATCTTATCCCATTGAATTTAGTACATCCAGTTGTGATGTTTGGTACCTTGCTGCATTGTGTAAGAGCAGAAAATAAGACTCATGAGCTGGATATTAGATACAATCATCCTATATAAATGCTAATAGGCCAATACCTACAGTAGCAAGAGTGAATTGACTATAATGTCACTAAGATTACAGAACACTGTAACCTCACGTAATTTCAGGAATGCCCTTGTATTCCATATCAGTGCTCACCTGTCAACCGAGTTTAACCCGGCTCCTCCGTCATTCACAGAATGAGCGGTGCTGGGTAAAAAGCAGGAGGCATCAAAGTATGAAAGGAGAGCAAAGCTGCTGTGGGCGGCACCATTGAAGGGCTCAGCCACAACAGCTCAGGTCAACATAACAGTGACAAGCCACTGTTGGCAGCTTTTTTTTATCCTGTTTTTTGACAAAAGGCTAGACTGAGAGAACCTTCCTGTCCTGTGTGAAACAAAAACCTTCTTACATGTGCCCTCAGGGCAGAGACGGGAGGGAATACAGAGAAGCAGAATGAAAGTATTTCTCTGCATATAATGCCTCAAAATAAACCATAATAAATGCAAGTTGGAATCAAGGCCCTTTATCCCAGAAGGAAAGAGTTTCTATCTATAAAAAGTACTTTTCCTGGGAAAGCAGTGTGTGTATTTATCTTTGAAGACTCCATAGTGGTTTTGATTATGTGTATGTAACTAAATTGAATAATGCTTCATTATTTCAAACAATCAGAGCTTTTACTTAAAACACAAACAAACAAACCATAAAACCATTTTTGCATGACTCTAACTAGAATAGCATGTGTCCTGCTAAATTTTGCTAAACAATTGTCCATTAGATGTCCTCTGGCAAAAACAAATGTATTAATAAAAATAACAAACAGCTCTTTGTTAAAACGGCCACATTAGTGGCATAAGCTTTTTTAGCAGTTTTCTGCTGTTGATGTTTATATAGATGAAGCCTTTTTGGATGGATCTGGTTTTCCCTGAGGAGGTCATGTAGCTTTGAGTTTCACAGATGCGTTTTGGGATTTTAATCCTGTCAGAATTGAACAAGATGGTGTTTTCCGTCAAACATCCTCGGTTAAAGTCATGGAGCAAATATGGGTGTCTGAGAGCTGTAATCCTGTCTGAATTGGAATGACAGCAATTGTGGTTTATTATTGTTACACAAAGCTGCACAAACGTTGTGTGTGTGTGTGTGTGTGTGTGTGTGTGTGTGTGTGTGTTACCATTTTTCTTGTTTGAAACAAGTCTTGGTGAGCATGAGACTTATTTCAAAAAAAGATTTCAGTGTTATTTTAGTATCATTGATGTAATTTATGTTAAAAATGACGGTCCCACTTTATATCAAGTGTCCCTAATACATGTGTACTTACATAGTAACTAGATGTATTCATAGTATGTAACCACAGTGTAAGTACACATTGGTACATAGTATCTACAGCTGTAATGTTTGTGTAACTACACATATGTAACAACCCACTGAATGGTATGTGTAAATACAAATGTGACCCTGGACCTGCTTACGTGATTAACAGCGTGCATCTTCTTACGGTCATGAAAAAAATGGAAAAGTCGTGAAATTTTAAAAGTTTTGGAAAAGTTATGGATTGTTGTCCTTAAA
The DNA here is from genome assembly GCF_001515605.1 of Sinocyclocheilus anshuiensis. Taxonomy (NCBI): domain Eukaryota; kingdom Metazoa; phylum Chordata; class Actinopteri; order Cypriniformes; family Cyprinidae; genus Sinocyclocheilus; species Sinocyclocheilus anshuiensis. Next base: position 1,900,864 of record NW_015551076.1, on the reverse strand, counting down.
TCTCTGTATAATAGAATTATGTTTAATCTGCTTTCGAGTTTATAATGAGGGAAGTTCCTGCGAACATATTCAATAGAGCATGTAGGTTAGATGAGTAAATAAATCCACACATACTATCATATTAAATCAGTCATTTGAAAACAACGTGAGTGATTCAGCTGTACCGCGTCTTTTCTCACTCTCAAAGCGGCTTCACAACAGCGCATCTGGTCTGCACATCTGCACGCTGCGATACAAGACTTTTGCTCGGGTTTCGGGAAAGTCGACAGAATTGTCACTTGCCTAATCAAGTCATTGTTGCATCGTCACAAAACTGTATCATTTGCACATCTACAAACCCACAGGCACGTTTTATTACGGATGCACACACTTTATTTCACCTCTTCTGAACTGTTGACAACAAACACCCGCTTATCCCATTGTAAGGCTTGGAGGGGCCAGGACAATTTTTAATATAACTCCGATTGGATTCGTCTGAAAGAAGAAAGTCATATACACCTAGGATGCTTTGAGGGTAAGTAAATGAAATGAATTATAAATTCATTTACATTAGTGTTGGTACTCAGGGCAGGGTCTCAGATGCTGGGCTTTTTGCCCATTCTGATCTGAAGAAAGCACTGGACCAGGGTCTCCTGAATGTTCCTCCTCCAGAAAAGCTTCCCGGTTCTGAAATTGTGCTACCCTATTCACCTTATTTTCCATGGCAACAATGGTACTGCCATTGCGTTCGTTTTGACATCTTACTTCCGGCTGAGAGGGACCTACCTAAGCTAGTGGCTAGATAACAGAACGCAAATATGTCAAGTAATATATGCTCAGTTAGGGGCAGTGCTTAATTTGTAAATTGCGAGGTCCTGGAACAAAGTGGGGTGACGGATCCGGCATGATTAGAGGAAGGAGAGGGAACGGAGCATTCGCGCAATGGAGGACCAGCTTACGTGATTAACAGCGTGCATCTTCTTACGGTCATGAAAAAAATGGAAAAGTCGTGAAATTTTAAAAGTTTTGGAAAAGTTATGGATTGTTGTCCTTAAATCTCTGTATAATAGAATTATGTTTAATCTGCTTTCGAGTTTATAATGAGGGAAGTTCCTGCGAACATATTCAATAGAGCATGTAGGTTAGATGAGTAAATAAATCCACACATACTATCATATTAAATCAGTCATTTGAAAACAACGTGAGTGATTCAGCTGTACCGCGTCTTTTGCTCGGGTTTCGGGACAGTGGACAGAACTGTCACTTGCCTAATCACTCGCGAGTACCAAATTGAGTTATTTTTCGCAGCTTGTTGCGCTTAACGCGGCCAAATACACACAAAAAATGACGTCAAAATGGCCGTCATGGCGATTATCCTCGTAAGCACAGTCGGTTTTGTCTTAACTAAATGTAAACATCTGAGAAAGAAAACGCATGTGT
>NW_015551076.1:1895926-1898714 GCF_001515605.1 Sinocyclocheilus anshuiensis | reverse complement strand
GTAACAACCCACTGAATGGTATGTGTAAATACAAATGTGTAACAGGACATTGATAACAACACTTTTTGGTAATGAAAGTACACATGTGTAACAGGACTAACAGCACTTTTTTGGTAAAGAAAGTGTTACACTTTATATTAGATTTATCATGTAATTACTCTGATGTTACATAGCAGCGGCCGGTAAGTTAGGCTTTACATATAAATTGTTGTTGGTGTCCAGAATGTTACACTTTATATTAAGTGGACAGTTCCTGAGGAGTTACCATGTAAGTGCACTGGTATTACAGTGGTGCACCAACTTGAGATCCAACTCCTCCCACTTTACATATCCCTAAACCTACCCATCTCCACCCCCTGGATCAAATTGTTCCAATTACTCGTATACATATTTAGTTACTATGTAAGTACACAGGTATTAGGGCCACTTAATATAAAGTGGGACCAAAATGACTTGTATAGCTGAACTTAAGTTTTTAAGTAAAGTGTTTTTTTATGATTTTAGTTTTAGTTTACAGTAGTAATCCTGTTACGGACCCCAAACTTTTGAATGGTACTGTATGTATAGATATAAAACTACTACATAAAACTACTTCCATCTGAGTAGTGCTTTAGAGATGTGATAACCATCTATTCATCTCTGAAAAGTGCCTTCTCTTTATGCAGTCACTCTCGAAACAGTCAGAAGTAAACTTGTTCTTCCTTTAAGCAGCACTAGATGAGGAGGACCTCTGCTCTTCTATTTCCGTCCATGCTTACGCAATGAGGGTCAGCAGGGTGATAGAGTCAGCAGACCTTGGAGCACATGGCCGCTGTATGAGGCAATGGCATTTCGCCAGCACCCCCACTATACTGTGCGAGTGGACAGACAGTTCGCTCTTACTGGGCCCCAGCACGGGACGTTACCAGTACATCTGCACACCATTTGTGCTCATGGACGCTCTAGGAGGCTCGCTCCTCTAGTGCCGCAGGCCCTGCGCAAAGCAGCCGTGGCTTGTTAGCGCTGACCTCCTGCAGAGAGGTTACCATGAGAGGTTACCATTTTGGTTACCATGTTTATGGCCTAAAATTGCATCACTCAGTGCTTTTGCCTGTGACCCCATCATCATTAGCTGCAGAGGATTGTGATTGTGGAGCCCGACTCTGAGCGGGCGATTATTCTTGAAAGGACACATCTTAAGCGGAAAAGGCTTGGTGCAGTGGATCAATGGGAAGCGAGTGATGAGGGGGAGGACTTGAATAGACAGCTGTGATAACGCACTCCTATTAGCGCAGGCAGTGGGAATGCTAATAACCAAAACACATGCAGTCGTGAGCAGGCACCGGAAGACTGTGAGACCCATGCAGAGACTCAGAAGAGGCCTGTGAAAGAAAGAGTTGCTTAAAAAGCATACAAATTGCATGAGTGGAGATTCAAGTGTTTACGATTGATTTTTGCACTTAGGCACTCATTTGAGGAGGAGGAGAATGTAATTTGCAAATTTACAATTAGGGTGGCAATTACTAAAACAACAGAAAGGAGGACACTTTGCAGGATTCAGTGAAGCCAGGATAAAAACTGAAAAATAATATTAAACTTACAAGTAATAACAGAAAAAACTCATCCAATAAAAAAATAGTTCACCCCAAAATTAAAATTCTAACTTCATTTATGTTCATGTTGTTCCAAATCTGTATGAGTTTCTTTCTTTCACAGAGCACAGAAGAAGATATTTTGAAGAATGTGGGTAACCTAACAGTTGCTGGTAGCCAATCACTTCCATAGTATGGAGAAAAAAATGCTATGGAAGTCAGTGGCTACCAGCAACTGTAGGTTACCCGCATTCTTCAAAATATCTACGTTTGTGTTCAACAGAATAAAGAAATTCTCCTCTGAGAGTGAGTAATGAGTATATTAACTTATACTCATTATACTTTTTTTTTTTCATTTTTGTGTGAACTATCCCTTTAAAGAACAATATTTCGCCTTGTAAATGTACAGTATGTATGGATGAATGGATGTACAGAGGGTAAAATAAGTATTGAACACGTCACCATTTTTCTCAGGAAATATATTTCTAAAGGTGCTGTTGACATGAAATATTCACCAGATTTCGGTAACAACCCAAGTAATCCATACATACAGAGAAAACAAAACAAATAAGTTCAGAAATTAAGTTCTGTGTAATAAAGTGGAATGACCCAGGGGAAAAGTATTTATTACTTTGTACAAAAACCTTTGTTGGTAATGACAGCTTCAAGACACCTCCTGTATGGAGAAACTAGTCGCATGCATTGCTCAGCTGTGATTTTGGCCCCTTCTTCACGGTACATTTTTCCATTTATCCTTCCTTCAATTATATGAATTTTGCCAGTGCTACACCATGATGTTTTTGGGGTAATGTGCAGTTCCATTTGACCTCCAAACATGGTGTGTATTATGGCATCCAAAGAGTTACATTTTGGTCTCATCGGACCAGACTATATTCTCCCAGTATTTCACAGGCTTGTCTAAATGTTGTGCAGCAAACTTTAAACGAGCTTCAACATGCTTTCGCTTCAGCAATGGAGTCTTGTGTGGTAAGCGTGCATACAGGCCACGGCGGTTGAGTTCATTACTTATTGTTTTCTTTTAAACAATTTTACATGCTAATTCCAGGTCTTTCTGAAGATCTCCACAAGTGGTCCTTGGCTCTTAAAAAACTCTTCTGATAATTGTTTTCACTGCTCTGTCAGAAATCTTGCGAGGAGCACCTGGTCGTTGCCGGTTTATGGTGAAATTATGTTCTTTCCACTTCCGGATTATGGCC
>NW_015551076.1:1886950-1894587 GCF_001515605.1 Sinocyclocheilus anshuiensis | reverse complement strand
TTCTTTTAAACAATTTTACATGCTAATTCCAGGTCTTTCTGAAGATCTCCACAAGTGGTCCTTGGCTCTTAAAAAACTCTTCTGATAATTGTTTTCACTGCTCTGTCAGAAATCTTGCGAGGAGCACCTGGTCGTTGCCGGTTTATGGTGAAATTATGTTCTTTCCACTTCCGGATTATGGCCCCAACAGTGCTCACTGGAACATTCAGAAGTATAGAAATCCTTCTGTAACCAATGCCATCAGTATGTTTTTCAACAATAAGGTTGAGAAGGTCTTCAGAAAGCTCTTTGCTTTTACCCATCATGAAATGTTTCTTGTGTGACATGTTGGTAATGAGACACATTTTTATAGGCCATCATTTGGGACTAAACCAGCTAATATTAATTTCCACTGACTAGGGGCAGGATTGCTTTCTAATTACTGATAGATTTCTGCTGGTGTCTTGGCTTTCCCTGCCTTTTTGCACCTCCCTTTCTTCATGAGTTCAATACATTTTCCCTGTGTCATTTTACTTTATTACACAGAACTTAATTTCTGAACTTATTTGTTTTGTTTTCTTTGTACGTATGGATTACTTGGGTTGTTATAGATCTGGTGAAAATTTCATGTCAACAGCACCTTTAGAAAAATATTTACTGAGAAAAATGGTGACGTGTCCAATACTTATTTTACCCGCTGTATGTCCTTCAGGGAACGAGGGTTACCATACGTAACCGAGACGTTATTTAGTGCAACTTTTCTAACCTTGTGTACATGCATGCAGTTACAATTGCATAATTGTTGTTATGAGCTTATTGTATTAAATATAAAATATTGACTATAGAAACATAAAATGTTGGTGGTGGCAAGTCATTGTCTAAATGAGTGAATCATTGATTCTTTCAAACAATAGAGTCATTCAAAACAGCTGAATCATTCAGGAACGAAACACCATTGTTGATCAGAGAAGCAATGATTCTGCAGCCACTTTGTTCTGAAATATTTCTGTTGGTGCAATAGAACAAAAACAGTCAATAATATATGTATAATATATAATTATTGTTATTATTATTATTATTATTATTATTATATACCATCGGATAAAGTATTAAATGTGATGATATTAAAAGGAGGACAAATGAGCATCTGACTCAAGCCTGTGCTGGTAGGTGGACATGGTAACTGTCCGACCTAAAACTGGACAGATGGCCACCCTATTTACAATACTGTAATAAAAATCTCTGGGAATTTAATTTATTAAAAAGGGACCTTTCATAATGAAGCTCAGTTGTAGTGCATCGTTCAGAATTTAATAGAGAACAGAAATTCTTGAGGTAGCAGTCAAGATGCAGAAATTCAAAGAAACTGCCTTTGTAACTAGACAAAGCCCTATCTGAAAATTTGGGAAAGGAAAAGAAAAGCCATAGGCACTCCACTCAACCATCTTGGGTGGTGTAATGATCAGATCTTCTCCTGCCAACCTGAATCTGGCTGCTGTGAGATCTGAATCACAGGCCGGTCGGCACTGACTCGTTCCTGTCCCTCCACCAGCATCCACACCGCAGCCAGACAGTTTCCACGCTCCCTGGATTTCCAGCAAAGCTTAATGTTTTCATCCTTTACAGTCTGTTTGTTTTTAGATAGCAAAGCCTGTTTTGCGATGGAATGCAGCAAATTATGCTTAATATGGTCTTTTAAATGATAGGGTATATAAAGTATGTTCGCTAGTCGAGATTTTGCTGTACCATTTAAACCTTATTATATGACTGCTTTATGTATAAGCAGGAGCGACAGAGAAACATGGAGAAATGCGAAAGTGCAGAACAGGATATATGTAGGGCTAAAACTGCAAAAATAATACAATAAATAAATGAACAAACGGGAAGTGTGAAGGATAAATAAATGTGTATACTGCACAAAATAAATAAATTATAAATAATTATTATACTTTACTATAGTATGAGTCATACATACAGTACATGCATTGCATACATACAAACGTACATATTTATTTATTTATGCTGACCACAATGCTATGGCGCCAACAGAGATTATAATTTGTAGGCTCAGGGTACTACGTTTGTTTGTTTGTTTGTTTGTTTGTTTGTTTGTTTTCTAATGTGTTCAGTGAAATCCTAGTAATATTAATTTATTACTTTTTTCTTAAATATATATGTGACCCTGGACCACAAAACCAGTCATAAGTAGCACGGGTATATTTGCAGCAATAGCCAACAGTACATTGTATGGGCCAAAATTATTGATTTTTCTTTTATGCCAAAAATCATTAGAATATTAAATAAAGACCATGTTCCATGAAGATATTTTGTAAATGTCCTACCGTAAATATATAAAAAAATATATGCATTGCTAAGGACTTAATTTGGACAACTTTAAAGATGATTTTCTCAATATTTAGATTTTTTTGCAGCCTCAGATTCCAGATTTTCAAATAGTTGTATCTCAGCCAAATACATCAATGGAAAGCTTATTTATTCAGCTTTCAGATGATGTATAAATCTCAATTTAAAAAAATGGTCCTGGGTCACACACACACACACATTTATATATATATATATATATATTATGCCTTAAATGTCCATCTTGTCTAAAGCCATTTGTTAACTGTTTTTCTTTGTGGAAGCATTGCGTTTAATGAGTTAATAAAATGTCGGGGTTTATTCTGTGATAACAACTGGTTGGATGTGCAATATCCCTCACTTGACATTTTATATATAGCTAACATTATATATAGCTTTAATTTCAATTATATATATTTTAGATATAACTTATTGTGATCTGTCAATAATGTATCTGTTGTATAAAAGTATTGAATATTAACATTAGATTTATTAAACTGCAGTATAGATCATATTGCAGTTCATAAGACCTATTGCAGTAGAGATTTAATTTCAATCGTTATTATGCGGCATGAATAGGATTAGTTCTGTGTTAATAGTTTGTTTCATGAGTGCTGCAGCAGGCACACTCCCAGGTTTCCACTGGGGAGAACTTATAGCCACTTGTCACCAGCACTGTCAGCCTATCAGCACAGAGAGTGCCTCCCTGACCCCCACCCTCAGCTGCCATGGTGATGGTTGGCAACACGAGTACTTGTGCCCTGTGTGCGGATCGAGCAGTTAGAGATTTGCAGACCTCCCGCTTTGAGGTATTATAGGTAGAGTTGCAAAGGGCCGGAAAATTTCCGGTAAATTTCCAGAAACTTTCCATTGGAAATTAATCTGGGGAATTTTGGAAATATTCCAAATTTGAAACTTAACAGGAATTTATGAGAATTAATTGGAAATTTGGGGAAATTTATAGAAACTGTATCTAATAAACATAAACATAAACATTTTGTTTGATCATAAGCTGCCATGCATGCAAACGAATACAAATTAAAAAAATTACATTTAAACATTTTTTTGGAATCTTTTCAGGATTTATTGATGAGTAAAAACTTAAGAACAGCATTTATTCAAAATAGAAATCTTTTCTAACAATACATAAGTCTTTACTATTACTTTTTATTAATTTAACACATCCTTGTTAAATAAAAGTATTATATATTAAATATATATTAAATATTTCTTTCAATAAAATAAAAAAAAAAATTACTGACCCCAAACTTTTGAACGGTGGTGTAAAATATGATTTCTATTTTAAATAAATACTGTTCTTTTTTTACTTTTTATACATCAAAGAATCCTGAAAAAAAGTATCACAGGTAATAAAAAATAAAAAATATTAAGCAAAATTAAGTTTCCAAAATTGATAATAATTTAGCATATTAGAATAATTTCTGAAGGATCATGTGACGCTGAAGACTGGAGTAATGATGCTGAAAATTCAGCTTTGCATTACAGAAATACATTCTATTTTAAAGTATATTAAAACAGAAAATGCATTATTTTATTATAATATTTATTGGTATTTTGTCAATATTTTAAATTGTAATAATATTTCACAATATTACAGTTTTGTTCTGTATTTTTTATCAAATAAATGAAGACTTGATGAGCATAAGAGATGCAATGTTTAAAAACATTCAAAATAGTAATGGGTCCAAACTTTTGACCAGCACTGTACTTCTATATGATAACAGAAAACTGGCTAGCAGAAGTTAGAAGAAAGAGCATCACAGCTTGAGCTAGCTAGCACATGATACCTAGCCTCATAAATTGTCAATGTAATAGTGGTAACTAGCATATCTGATTTACTTGCTAGCTAAATACTGTATAAATACTTTTTGGTATTTGCTAGTTAAACTTTAATATCATAGATCAAATATATTTGCCCAAGTAATATCAAAACTTAGATGTAATCCTTGGGCTCAAATGCAACAAGTGTGGCTTCAGAGAAAATGGAGGAGAATTCCCCCTTTAGGTGACTAGGGGGGATTGTGTGTGGGGGAGGGTCATATTTTTTATCAAATAAATGAAGACTTGATGAGCATAAGAGATGCAATGTTTAAAAACATTCAAAATAGTAATGGGTCCAAACTTTTGACCAGCACTGTACTTCTATATGATAACAGAAAACTGGCTAGCAGAAGTTAGAAGAAAGAGCATCACAGCTTGAGCTAGCTAGCACATGATACCTAGCCTCATAAATTGTCAATGTAATAGTGGTAACTAGCATATCTGATTTACTTGCTAGCTAAATACTGTATAAATACTTTTTGGTATTTGCTAGTTAAACTTTAATATCATAGATCAAATATATTTGCCCAAGTAATATCAAAACTTAGATGTAATCCTTGGGCTCAAATGCAACAAGTGTGGCTTCAGAGAAAATGGAGGAGAATTCCCCGTTTAGGTGACTACGGGGGATTGTGTGTTGGGGAGGGTCATTTTTAGACAGATTTGTTTTTTTAATTATCATCTCACCTAAATGTTTGTTCAGTCAGTGTTTTTGTTTTTACAATGGTATAATTTAGTTGCACAGTAACTTACACACAGCACAAGTTTTAAACATATTTTTTGTAATATTTATGTAATTTACATGAATACTCACCAAGATGGACATTTTGATATTTTGTGTGCAGTATTCAAGAAATGATCTGTGCATGTTATGAAGGAATGCACAGTGCATGTAGGGGGTGTGGCCTGCACTAAGCAGTGTGCTGTGTGCACGTTATTGAGCAGTGTGTAGGGTAGAAATTCAACTGAAATTACATTAAATCTGGTTGTTTTAACCAAAATTATGCTGCAAGATTTCTTTCTGAACTATATCTAAGTTCCCAGTTTATTCCCGTTAATTCCCATGGAAAGTTTCCAATCGTGAAAATTCCCGGAATTTTGCAACCCTAATTATAGGCCACAATTTTATTCTTTAAGGGTTGTGCTGCTTTCAGTGGAGCTAATGCTTTAGTAATCTAATTATTAAATGTTTCCCTTAAATCTGATTAGGTTAGCCTGTAATTTTAGAACTGAGTGAAAAATGTTTTTTTTTTTTTTTTATGGATGGACCAGATATAAATATCTACTTCATTTTGTGTGTGTGTGGCATAATGGACATGTCAGTTCAAGAAATAGTTTTTTTATCTAATAAATCATTTTTAAATTTTTCAAAGATTTTAAGGCATCTTTAGCCGCTTAAAATAATTCTACAGCCTGCCATTCATGTATGAAATATGAATCAACATCAATTTCCTCATGCTCATTTGCTCAGTCAATTAAACTTAACTTTTGACAACCAATACTAGTAATAGTACTAACAGTGTGAAGGCATTGACAAATGTTATTAAGAGACTCTAAGAAAAGAGGGTAATTAGTCTGCATTTTGTCAAGGTGAAATCTGTGAGCTGTCATGGCAAAAATAGTGCTCTGATTAACTGCTAGGGTGGTTATTGGAGAAGCCCTGATCCATATTGTCATGTACAGTATGTAACCCTTTGAGTTAAACAGAGGCAGCAGTGGCCCAGTTTTACACCATTGGCTGTTTATTTTAATACAAATATCCCCACAAGTATAGTAATACCAGTAAATTTTGACCTTGTGGGGACATTTTTTAGGTCCCCATGAGGAAACAAGTTTACAAATCATACAGAATGGAGTGTATTGAAAATCTGAAATAGCAGAAAGTTTCCTGTAAGGGGTAAGTTTAGGTGTAAGGTTGGTGTAGGGCGATAGAAAATACCGTTTGTACAGTATAAAACATTACGCCTATGGAGAGTCCCCACAAAAAAATGGAAACCAGTGTCTGTGTGTGTGTGTGTGTGTGTGTGTGTGTGTGTGTGTGTGTGTGTGTGTGTGTGTGTGTGTGTGTGTGTTTGTGTTTGTGTGCACTTTATTTATTTATCTAGGAAATTGTTTCTCAATGGGAAGCAGAAGCCATCATCTATTAGCTGAGTTCATCTTTTTCTTATCTTACGTCTCAAACCTCAATTTTGTTTGCTTGTGCTCATCAATCCAGAAGGAACAGAGTCCTTTATCTATTATAACACTGTTTTTCTTCATAGATCAGGGATGGATTTTCCGGTGCTCGGTTTTTAATGATGAATAATTTAGGTCTTTACTCATGCTTAATGTGTCGAACACAAACATGCTATCACATAGAGTTCATGTCCAGATGATGTGGGCTGGATCGGTATCGCGTATGTGGCCTTTTCCTGTGTGGCTCACAGGGATTTAGAGGCTCGTTTGGGGTGCGGGGGGATGGGAAACAGTGTGAATCACAGCGCACTCCAGTAGAGCCACAGTGGACATCCATGTGTACTTCTACTGGAGGAGGTCATTGGGAGGTAAGAGTCGCTTGCTGAAAATGTCATTGAGCTTTAGGGAGTTGTATTGAATAGTTTACACAAAAAGGAAATCATTTACTCACCATTTACTCACCGCCATGTTGTTTCAGACCTTTATGCTGTTATTTTTTCCATTGATTACAAAAGGAGAGTCTTTATGCAGGGCTTTGATATATAAATATATAAATATATAAATAAATATATAAATATATATAAAGTTTTTTAAGCTTCTTAAAGGACAAAAATATCATAACAGAACCATAAAATAGTACATGTGTCTTGTGTGTGTGTTTTTTTTAAAGACTTCGGAAGTCTGTGTAAACAACTGAAATCGTATTTTTCAAATTTCATTCTCCATTTCACGTATTCAAACTGGCACATTACATTCAGTTATGATACATGCATGAAACCATCATTCGTGGTGCGATGCATAGATGCGACATCTCTACAGCACAAGTAAGATTTCAGGAAAGAATATCAGTACATTATGATTTTTTTTTTTTTCATTAAAAAAAAAAAACTTTTACCATAGTGCACAATTTGTAAACTAATTAATCTTGATGTTTTCATTACATAACCAGCTCGGTATGTATGGCTCTTCTGAAATAGTAAACTTGCTCGATAGCTCACCTGGTACAGCATTTCACTTGCATTCGTGTACGAGTCTTGTGATTAAATGTTTTCACATTCATCTCTTTTGGATAAAACTGAACGCTGTTTTAGCACCACTCACTAGACATTTCACTTTGAAACTGTCACAAAGCGTGCAAGAAGCAACATAACATCGTTTCACAAAGGTGCACGGGCATGTTTTTTCCAATGAACCTGGTTTACCATATAGACTACTTAATGTTTTTATGGCGTTTTATGCAGCATAAAACCTATTTTGCTGTCTTTTTGGCACTCCACAAA
>NW_015551076.1:1869484-1886540 GCF_001515605.1 Sinocyclocheilus anshuiensis | reverse complement strand
GTGGGGGGTGGGAGAGCAGTGTTAATTAAAAAAAGCATATGGGTTTAGAACAACACGAGGGTGAGAAACTACAGGGTTTTTTTAACAAATTAACACATTTTAATGGCATGCCTTTTTTCATTTTTTTAACAATATTTTTAAACACACATATATGTTGTAAACTCGAAAAACATTAATCAGTTCTCCTTTTGAAGTGAGATAAAGCAACTGAAAACTGCAGAGAGTAAAATTAATGAGAGTTATGCAGTAAAAGACAAATTTGTTAGTTGGCAGTGTGTGGGAAATCCCATCCTACGAGAAACATCTCTGACAATACACCACGTTAACAGGACTTAATTAACAGAAAGTACAGCCACATCTGCATGCAGCCACATTTACCCACAAACACTTGCCATCATAGTGTATTTACACTGCCAGTTTGATTTTGTGTGTGTGTGTGTGTGTGTGTGTGTGTGTGTGTGTGTGTGTACAGTACAGATTTGTGGGTGTACCATCCGTAACTAATGAGAAAGTAATGTCAGAGGCAGCTGCTCAGAGTGTTGTGTGAACGAGGTCAGGGAACCGCATAAGCGGCAGATACTCTGCTGCTAAACGCCCAGAGCTTGTGTTTTCACAAGGACAACACTGGCCTCACAGACGTCCTTCTTCAAGATAAAAGTCATCGTCACCTGCTCCCATTGTTTGTCTACATTCATCCATCACACAAGCTATTGCAGTCAGTTAACTGAGGAGGGAAATTAAATCAAATACAAACTTGTGGCAAAAACCTCTAAAACGCAGTGCTTTCAGTAGCTATGGCTGTTTTTGAATGGCATGCACAGAAAATTTTGTTTGCTTGTCGTTTACATAATATAATTGTAACGCCCCTGTGGACTGTTTATTGTGGTTTCTTCCCCTTGTGTTGGTTTAGCCCGTACTATCATTAATTACCCTCATTGTGCTCACCTGTCTGCCACTAATTATCCACCATATATTAGTTCTTGTCTGTCAGAGCTTTAGTGTCGGTTATTGTGAATGTTACCCCGAGTGTGTGTGTGTGTCACCTACCTGTACCTGCCTTGTTGTGTCTATATTAAAAGTGAGTAGTGGAATTCTTGTTGTCCTCGTTGTCCTGCCTGCCTCCACACACCCGTTTCCGTGACAGAATAGCCGACCTAAAACAACAACATGGAGATCGCTGCTCGTTTCCTCACCATATCCCGCCGGGATCTCCCCTTCTACAAGTACGCCGGGGAGTTCTGCAAGCTCGCAGCGGTGACGGCGTTAGAGGACGCCGTCCTTAATCAGCTGTTCTGGCTCGGGGCCAACTACCATCACCCCGTGGACTCCTCCAGAGCACCCTCCAGTGCCAGCTCCTCGAAAGCACTTTGCTGTGCCTGCTCCTCCAGAGCACCCTCCACTGCCAGCACCACGTAAGCGCTACTCTGTTTCCGATGTCAGCCCAGGGAGGGCTCCTGTTTCCCCGTTAAGCCCACGGAGGGCTCCTGTTTCCCCGTTAAGCCCACGGAGGGCTCCTGTTTCCCCGTTAAGCCCATGGAGGGCTCCTGATTCCCCGGCTCCGCCATGGCAACCTGAGCTAATCATTAATTACCCTCATTGTGCTCACCTGTCTGCCACTAATTATCCACCATATATTAGTTCCTGTCTGTCAGAGCTTTAGTGTCGGTTATTGTTAATGTTACCCCGAGTGTGTGTCTCACCTACCTGAACCTGCCTTGTTGTGTCTACAATAAATGTCATTATTGGAATCCTTGTCGTCCTCGTCGTCCGCGTCGTTCTGCCTGCCTCCACACACCCGTTTCCGTGACAATAATAGGGGCTTTCAGTTAATTAAAAAATAATGAATTATTCACATGATATGCGTATTTATTGTTTAAATCAATCACAGTTCATATTGTGTATATCAATATTTGTTTAGAAACAGTCTCAAAATTAAGATACTACAAAGTTTCTAAGACATAATAATAATACAGCATTGTTGTGACAGGTGGGTAAAGCATTTAATAGACATTCAAATATTGTTGCAAATATTGGCTTTAAAAGTCAATATGTGATTAATTTTCTTTCCATAAAATGTAACATAATCCATTTCCCCCCATTTTAAGGCTGATATAATGGATTTTCTTTGTAGCTTCTTTAATTTTTTGTATAATTAATTGTACTAAATTAATGTTTTACATTGACAGCTCTAATTGTAATGTTAATGATCAAATTGGATGAAAAAGCTACGAAACGAGAAAGCTTGACGGCAGATTTGGCGCTTAGTCAGATAAACTCTAATTTGCGATTATAAACCAGAGGCGCCATTCATAAACATCAGTGATGACTTGAGTTTAAACGTCAAGTCTCATCTCATCTCTTCTTCATAAATCTCTGAAGCTGGCGATTACCATTCAGAAGACGGCGCGCCTTCCCATCTGTCACCAGGAAAATTGCATCATCATTTTCACAATCCATCCATCTATCCTGCAAATGTCAGATGGCTTTCTCCCCACCATGTTTATCGCAGATAGTTTTGATAGGTGGAAGTTTATTTATATCCATTCTCAAACAAAATGTGGTTTCGGTACCTTGATCTTGCTGTACAATCTGACAAACAGTCAAAATAATTAGCTGAGGTGGAGCTTCCAGCTGAGAAAGTGAATGAGATTACAGAGCGATGCCCCGGGTAGAGCAGACGCTTGCGAGCTATCTGTCACCCGGCGCGGCATCGTCTCTGAAGGCTCTGGTCTTGCCCTCCAAGTCACTGCGAACCACTTCAGCACTGGTGGGCAAGGGGTACTCGGCAGCGGGTCAGGCTGGTGCGTGTCCCTAAGGTCTCCTTATGAGTCCTCTGATCTCCCCTCACCACTGGGGGTCAAGGCTCACTCAACAAGAAGTGTGGTGGCCTCCAAGGCCTTTCTGTCCTGTTCAGTTCCTATGCAGGACATCTGCAACGCTGTAGGATGGTCTACGCCCCTCACGTTCGTCAGGTTCTATGACCTAGATTTGCGAGCCACTCCAGGCCCCTCTGTTCTCTTGCCATAGCTGTGCTCTTCCACACTAGGCAGGGATTTGCAAGTCTGGCGGCGTGGACATCTCGTTCCCCTAGTGTTTTCCGACGCAGCTGGAGTTCCCGAAGGGGAACGTCCCAGGTTACGTATGTAACCATGGCTCCCCAAGGGAACGAGATGCTGCGTCGCAAGGCCATACTTCCGGCATCCCTACTAGAGCTTGCTTCACTCCTAAGAAGCTAGCGCCGGCTGCACCTCACGTGCTTTTAAAGCTTCCTGGTCATGACGTCACCCGCCTCTGACATCTCGCCCATCGATTCGACTGATTACACATATGATTCAGAGCTTGGTATCGCTGAAGGCGTTCCCCTAGCGTTTTCTGATGCAGCGTCTCGTTCCCTCGGGGAACCATGGTTACATACGTAACCTGGGACGTTTCTCATGCTGATGTTGTTTTCTCTTTAAGTTTGATCTGCTAATGAGATGCACAGGCAGAGAGACAAAGGCTTTGGTGCTGAGCAATGTCATAATTTGTTTCCTTGCATCCTCTGCAGTAAATTAATTTCCCCAGACTAGCAGCTTCCTGCTGAGATGACACATAAATGCACAACTGAGGCAAATGCTAACTGTGCGTTTATGGGATTTGTGTTTGTGGATCTGAGGTGAGCGTAAATGTTAGGGGGTTTTTTGTTGTTGTTTTGTTTTTTTAGAAATCTAAATCTATGACAGCATATAGTCCTGTTTCATTGTCATTTGACAGGAAATGTGATTGTTTGGCACATTTTATTGCTTGAGGTCAATTCAACAAAACCTCCATCTTTTTTCTGTCTCTCTGTTTTACGTTTGTTTCCTTTGAGCTGTCAGAGTTAATTGGAAAAGAGGTCAGGGGTGCATAGAGAGAGTGAAGGATGGATATTAATCAGCTCTTACGGGCATAAACATGTATGACAACATTATGTTCCTGTCCAGCAGCCAGTGGAACTTAAACTAATCAATTAAATATGAGAAACTGGGTTAAATAAGGGATGTAAAATGAGTGTCATGTATCTGTTCATCATCACTTAATAACCCTTAACAGGTTAACATTTCCAGGGACGTAGATGAGAAATAAAACCTCATGTTTCAGGGTGCATTTCATCTAGCATAACTCAACCTTAAACATGCATGGAGAGCGTCAGCCAATTTTCCTTATGATCTATAGATGTGTCTCATGGGATCATTATGGAGATGACTGTGCCAACCCGTCTGTCCTCTGCAGTGAGACTGAAGTATCTACATTCCTCAAAATAGAGTTCTTTAATGGTGCTTTCTTCTCATTTTTGGCTGCTAAATCAGTTCTGTTGGTTTTTGACCCTGCTGGTGTTTGTTTGTGGCACTGAGAAACTGCCCTAAGAGTTTACTCATGCTTCTGTAAGTTATTCTTTTATTCTTCTGATCCGGGAAGTTCTGCTGCTTATCTAATAATGATGACTGCTTTGATTTGGAGGTCACTGTTGGTCTTTGGTCAGTCGTAAATACCGGCTCCAGCCTGAAGCTGATATCACAGGCAAATTGGCCTTTGAGTCGCACTGCTGTTATTTATGCCATAGCTTAAGAGAACGAGAGAGAGAGAGAAGCAAAAGAAGAGGGTCATTTACAACACACTTTGAAAGAATAAAAATTCATGAGGATCACGGACTGTCAAAATCAGATGCGATTTTGATTCATTTATTTCTGAAAATGTTCATGCTTCTTGCATGCTAATGAAAACTTAACACATCTTACCCTTAACTATTAAGACGTGGTTGTTCTTTTTTCTTGTTTTATTATTTTATCTTGCCAGTGGTGCAAAGTTGAGCCTGGACTGGCATTGAAGTCCCCTTTTAAAAAATAGCAGCATGACGCCCTGATAGATGTCACATATAAACAGTCCTGAGGCCAAACAAAGGTCATACAATAACCAATTCTCACTCAGTCGCAAGGCAGCCATAGAACAAAACAGCCAGTTATAAAATTTTTAAGCAGATGTGTTGGTAAAAATAGAAGCTTGCAGAGAAATGCATCTTGATGGTGTTTTATATACTAGAACACATGAGAATATACAACATAAAGACAAGGAATAGCGTGCAGTAAATAGCCTTTCTGACTGTGTTTATGTACAGCTGTTAGGGCAAAACCTTTCAGCGCTTGATGACACAAATCTGGGCAGTCAGTCTGAAAGCCAAGTTCACGCATAGTGCATTGAGTTTGCCCTCAACTTCTTGACCTGCTTCAGATTGACACTATTCTGACCGCCAGTTTAGTGTGTTGCATATTGGAGCAGTTTCTTCTAAAGCCTTTCAGAAGCAGGAAACCTGGTGTAAAATGCTGAAATGTTGGAATGTAGCTCTTCAAAGCGGCAGCCCGATCCAAATGTTTCTCTTGAGGCACTGGTGACATTTTCAACAGTATAAAACACACAAAGAAAGCCTGTTAGGCACCATGTTTATTATCGTTTTAAGTACCAAACCATTTTTCATTGCTTCTCACCCTGACACCAAAATTCTAACTGATATGAATCAAACAAAAGAATGATGATTGGAAAGCAGCACATTTTCACTGTCAAAGAGGTGGTTGTTGAAAGGATAGTTTACCCAAGAAAGACAGTTCATAAAGTTTACCAAACCTATATTGCTTTACCTGTATCTGTATTCTTTGATCTGTGGAACATAAAAAAAGATTTTAAAAAAGGTTACCAAAACAGTTCGGTTGCAAGATTCTTCAAAATATCTTCTTTTGTGCTCCACAGAAGATAGAAAATCATATAGACGACATGAGAGTGAGTATATCACTTCTTTTTTTTTTTTTTTTGAGTGAACTGTCCATTTATGTGTTGTTTTTTTTATTAAAGGGCATATAATCTGATTAATTTGACTACATTTTTAATCAGTACACACCCTGTGTGTATAACATATGAGTTCTGAATATGAAATGTGCGTTACTTGAAGATGCAACTGCTTCACACAGTTGGTGAGCCATTTAAAGATAAACATAATGTGCTCTGATGGGACCGTATGCTGAGAAAACTCAACAGCACAATGGATCTACCAATAAAACAACATGAAGTCATGCTGTGCATGCATTCACACCCTGTGAAAAAGACAACAAAAAGCCTTGATAGGAAGAGTGTTTTTCATCTAACATCTTAACTCTTTCTTTCCTTCCAATTTTTGCCTCCTCCATCTTTCCTTCCCCTCCATTCTCAGGAGTATCCGGTGTCTGAGAAATATCATCCACTGGAACCTGATTACAGCATTTATCCTGCGAAATGCCACCTGGTTCGTGGTGCAGCTCACTATGAACCCAGAGGTGCACGAGAGCAATGTGGTGAGTAAACACATACGCAGACAAATATTCTCTCCTTCTCCTATTACTTTTCTTTTCAAAATACACAAGCAGTGCACACATAATCCATTGTTATTTCTCACAACACGTGCACACCCACCTTTTTGTTCCATCTATTGTTCGTTCTCACTATTTCTCTCTCTTCACCCTAGTGTTATTCTCTCATTCTGTTGGCACACATGCGGACAAACACAAGTTTATTAAAGGAATAGTTCACTTGAAATGAAAATTTGCTGAAAATTTACTCACCCTCAGGCCTTCCAAGATGTAGATGAGTTTGTTTCTTCATCTGAACAGATTTGGAGAAATTTAGCATTACATCACTTGCTCACTAATGGATCCTCTGCAGTGAATGGGTGCCGTCAGAATGACGGCTGATAAAAACTTCACAATAATCCACAAGTAAACCACACAACTCCAGTCCATTAATTAACGTCATGTGAAGTAAGAAGCGGCATGTTTGTAAGAAACAAACCCATTACTTGTTGCATTTTTAACTTCAAACTGTTCCTTCCAGCTCAACAATCCATAATAATGCTTTCTCCAGTGAAAAAGTAATCTTGTCTGAAACAGGAGAGAAATATGCACAGATCTGAAAAACAGATTCACACAGTGCATACGGTTGGATTTTGAGGTGAGAGGACAACAGGGGATGGACTTTTTCACTGGGGGGAAGCGTTATGACTTTTGAACTGGTGTTTTAGCCAGAAGCAAAGATTTAAATTTAAAACACCCTAATGATGGATTTGTATCTTTTCACTTCACAGTATGTTGATTGATAGACTGGAGTCATGTCTGTTACTTGTGGATTATTGTGATGTTTTTATCAGCTGTTTGGACTCTCATTCTGACGGCACCCATTCACTGCAGATGATCCATTGGACATAAAGTGATGTAATGCTAAATTTCTCTAAATCTGTAATGAAAAAAAAAAAAACTCATCTACATCTTGGATGGTCTGAGGGTACATTTTCAGCAATTTTTCATTTTTGGGTGAACTATTCATTTAATTGCATTCAAAACCTGCCCCTGACACCTGGGTCTCTGTTTCTGCTCTCTAACAGACATGGAAATCTAACTAGTCTCAGAGTGTATGGCGTTGTTGGCACTAGATGTGTGTTGGTGGGTGTTTTGGGTGGGAATGCAAACAGCTCGGCCCCTGAGTCACCATCCGCTATGCTTCCCCAAGAATTAATTACCCTCCACATTTATGTGCTTCCTTAATCAACTGAGCCGAGCAATTAATTCATCTACCGCCACGTCAATGTCAGTCCCAAGGGGCTTTTCCATCTACATCCAAATTCAGCCTCGTATACTTTATGATGCACATGGCTTTTCAGAAAGTATCAGAGTTTGATTGCACCATGTTTGTCCTTGATACTTATCTTTTGTATTTGCCAAAGCAAAATTTGTACCTGTTTATCTGTATTTTATGCAAGGGCTGACTTAATTGGCTCTTCATGCTAAGATTTTGCATGGCAACACATTAGTTCTACCTCTGAACTCCCCTAGAGAGAAACTTCAAATAGGAAGCAAAAAGTTGCAAGGGGTTTTAAGGCAAAAGTGGTTATTAAGCATTTCTCCAGGTCTTTGTGTAGACAGCAGTGGCCTAATTTTACCTAGTTTCCATTCAAAGAAAGCTCCTTTGAGATGTTTAAAAGTGACAAGAAAAGATTTGTGGACAAATGCGCCTTCCGTCGACCTGTCTAGATGAAATAAAATGAGCATTCTTGGACAGAATGGAGAGCCGGAGGCTGTTTAAATGTGAAGGAAATTGTGTAAATACGCCATGTCATTGATGCACTTGTTTTGAATCGTTTCAAATACATTTCAAGCAAGTGAACCCGGTTGCCTCTTGGTTTATACAAAGACCATCATGACTCAATCCTCTTTGCTTAACGACGTTGAGCTTTGCATTATGTTTTTTTTTTCTGTATATACAAGATGCATCTGTTTAGAAACGGCTCACAAGTCAGAGCAAACAGCTCTTTCGCTGAGATTTATAGCACAAAATGACACATTTATTGTGAAAAGTGTCACTTTGTGGAGAATTTACGCAATGCCTGTTAATGAAAGACATTGTTCAGTAAGTAACTGTAAAATAAAGATCCCAAAGAAGCTTATAATCTCTACATGATCCTAAATTCCTGTCACACCAGGGGGCCTATTATGGAAGACAGTTGTAAAATTCTGCAGAAGTACTTCTGAGAGCCAGAGGACTTTATGACTGAAGAAGCTTTTCATTTCCCTCCACTATTTCACATGTTGAAACAAAATCGTTACCACAGAACACATGTAATGGTCTATGGACTATTAGCTCACTGATTAATGCTGGGAAACAATAAACCTTCATTTGTTTTTCAAGCCCATATGGCTGAGATAAGCGTTAGCCTGAGATTTTGCTTTCTGAGGTCTGAAAATGTGTAATCTTTCTGTGACCCTTGAATTCCCACTTCAGTCATAACTCACAGCTGTAATCTTCAATCTTTTGCCGAGAGTGACAGATTTTTTATCTTCTCGTGAGACAACAACTTGACAGGGCACAGTGATGAAATATGGCCAAAACAAAGGAGCGGCGGCTGGGATTAAACAGGATTAAATAGAGGGCTCCTCTGATGTGGATGTCTCTTGCAAATGTCAGAAGCATCTCTGCTTTCCCATCCAGCTGCAGTTCTGTCATACTGTCTTTTTAACATCTCTGTCATTCGAGTTTTTGTTTGTGTTTGTTTTTTTGGCCTGTTAGATGATTTCTTAATCATCAATCTATCCTTTTTCGAAGTATATACACTATCGTTCACAAGTTTGGGGGCAGTGATTTTTTTTTTTCTTTTTGAAAGAAATCTCTTATAAATATATTTAATCAAAAATACAGTGAAAACAGTAATATTGTGGAATATTATTACTGTAACTGTAAAACAGCTGTGTAAATGTATTTATGTATGTATTTGTTTATTCTTCCTTTTACAGCTTTGTGTTTTAGCACTTTTATTTGCTTGATATTTTTGTGGAAACAAATTTAGTGGATACATTTGTTTTTAGGATTATTTGATTAATAGAAAGTTCAAAAGAACAGCATTTATTTATTATTGTTTATTAATTGTGTAAACTGCTATTTATTCATATGAACTATTTAATTTATACACCTATAATATTTACTACCAATAAGATGAAAACAAAATCTATGAAATTTTCATGTAAAAATCCAGTTTGAATAAGATTCTTATGAAGGAAATTATTTCAGTATAAGCTATTTATTATGTAAATGAATATCAAGAATTTAGACATATACTCTCTCTGTCTACATTATGAAAACTGGTCAAACAAATAAACAAAAACAGTAAAATTCCTAATTCCAGTAATTCCAAACTGCAATAATGTTTCTCTATTAAAACAACAGCAGTTGGGTAAGTACATTTATTCCAGAAACCACAATCGCAAACAATATAGTTGAGATCCATGTAGCACAAGCGGCTCATGACAGAACACAGACTGAAACTGCCAGACTGCATAAATTAAGTAAAAGCTCTGATTTGGGGATTTGAACTCTTGATATGTGGCAACCGCAAACATGAAAGCTGGTATAGTAGAGGCGTGTCCAACAGCCTGCAATATTTTTGTCTTATTTTTATTTATTTTTTTTTAAGTTTTGATTTTTTTTAAATACATTTCTTTCTCGTATTTTATCATCAATGATATTGCATGTTGGTATAGTCATAGTTATTGTTTATTGCCCTTATTTTCATCTCGTCATCGTCTCATTTTAGTCATGGGAAAAAAGATTGTCAACGAACATTTTTCACCATAGTCTTCATTGAGGAAATTACCACTAGTGTTTACACTGTTTTCTTAACTAAAAAAAAAACAACTTATAAAACTGCCTTTGAAATTGTTCAAATCCGATCAAACTACTTTTGATCTGCCAAAGCTTAAAGATTTCACATTCAGAAATAAGACTTTCATTTTGACACTGACCATCTGTATTATGTCCTAAGAGGTATTGTTCTTCTGATAGTCCGGTCATGAGAAGCCATAACCCACTGGCTTTCATCATACTTTAATCTAAATCTGCTCCATCCTGAGGCCTCGTTTTAGACTCCCCCATCCCAATCTACCCATCTGTAATGTCCCTTCCCTTGGAGTAAAAAGGTTTTATCCCCTGCTTGGTGTTTGAACTCTGCTTCAGTCATAAAGAGTAACCCTTCCACACATGCAAACACACACATGCGCAAGCTTTCATTTCCTTAAGCTATTAAAATAAAAGCATTTTAAAACAGAGAATGCTAACAAGAAGTGGCATGGTGATCTCCTTAGGCACAATTTAGGACAGTTTCTAAACATCTAACTGGATTTCTCTTTCTCTCATCACTCTCAGATCTGGTGCAGGCTGGTCACAGCAGCGTATAATTATTTCCATGTGACCAACTTCTTCTGGATGTTTGGAGAGGGCTGTTATCTGCACACAGCCATAGTACTGACATACTCCACCGACAAACTGAGGAAATGGATGTTCATTTGTATAGGCTGGTGTAAGTATCCCATGATGCACTATGATGGACTATGATATAATTCACCAACTGAATTATACAGTTTTTGGATCATGCATATTGAAATAACGTATGACTTATGGCATGTGCAGTCACATGTATTTAAAGATGAACATGTCACATTGTTGATGTAGAATTATTCCACATCAAGTACTTGTTTTTGTCCCTTATGCCTGTGTAAAAATCTATGAATAGCTTATGCTAACTTAAAATATCCTTAATATTTATTAAACACATTAAGAAAAATTAACAAAAATATTTTATTTTATTTATTTTTTTATTTTTAACATAATAATTTTTTACATTGAAATGTATTAACAATTTAAACTAGGGCTGTCAAACCCATGATTAATGATTAATCACATGCAAAATAAAATTTTGTGTTTATATAATTTACTGTATGTGTGTGTGTGTACTGTGTATATTAATTATGTATATATAAATAGACACATACATGTATGTGTTTATATTTATATTATATATAAATATTTAAAAAAAAAAATTATAAATATAAATATTTTATTTATATTTTATATACAGTACACAGACATATATTATATAAACAAAAACTTTTATTTTGCATTAAATTAATTGTCATTAATTGTTTGACAGCCCTGCTTTAAACACATTATAAACCTGATATAATAAAAAAAAAAAATGTTTAAAAAGGAAAAATATGAACTCACCTGGGAAAAGCACCTGTTTCATAGAATGACATAGATTGTTTATTAAAATGTGTTTAAAGTCAGTCTGACACACAGTACATAATCCATTTTACACAAAGTAATTATGATTAAAAATGAAGCAGACAAACATTTTTGGACACAGCGCAAGAACTGAGAAAGCAAATAAGGTCATTTCTGATTTCATGTTGCCTTTAAAGTACAGCAGTGATTAAATTACTGTCAATTAATAACTTGAAAAGGAGACACAGTTACAGTAGTTGATAATTACACTAATGAGGACTGCAATTTGATCAGGTTCTCTTCTGAACCATAGGCAAATTATTATTATGCGAATAAACAAGCCTTGGATTTTCCTCGTTAAAAATGCATTGCAAATGAGTCATTGCCGATGATTTATCACACAGTTCCTTAATAGTATCAATTATACTGTTTGTACAATGTCTTTGATTTTTCAAACTAATCAGAGTGGGTGGAAATTTGCTCTGCTTTTTTCCTCAGGTATTCCATTCCCCATTATCGTCGCTTGGGCCATTGGCAAGCTGTACTATGACAATGAAAAGTGAGTTTCTCCCATGCTGAGGCTTTCTTCCATTTTCTTTCTTTATTTATCTCTGTATAATTCCTGTATTTTACTCTAAACACAAGCTGCCTCACCTCAATAAAAGCAATTAAAGGTTTTACTCCAATTATCTCTGTCATCTACCCTCACTCTGGTCATTAAACAATCGATGCACGATAAAGCCAGAGAAGCATTCTGCGCTCTGAGTGAGGCTAATTAACGCCTGCTACTCACGAAATTGATGTAAACATCCTAGAGTTCAATAGTCAAGACATGATATATACAGTACAAGATCTCCTGTATAAAAAGAAACAAATAAACAAACACACGCTTTATTGGACCTTTTAAAAGGACGGATTAGGGCAGATATTCTACTAAAGCCCTCATTAGCTTCTTCAGTCTCAAGATGGGAAACTTTACAAACAAACAATGAATAAGAAATGTTAATTTATTCATATTAAGTAGGGGTAGAGGGTATATAATCTTCATTTTCCAGGCTTGACATTTGGGCTTAAGTGCATGAAATATGATATTATTGTAATATAAGAAAGCCAGTGTTGGAGATAAAACAAAAAGCAAGAACAGCATGTTTACTGTCTTCTGCATGAATAGATGGATGGATGGATGGATGGATGGATGGATGGATGGATTGATTGATGATTGATTGATGATTGATTGATGATTGATGGATGAATGGATGATTGATTGATGATTGATAATTGATGATTGATGATTGATGATTGATGATGGATGGATGGATGGATGGATGGATGGATGATTGATGGATGGATGGTTGATTGATAAATGATTGATGGATGGATGATTGATGGATGGATGGATGGATGGATGGATGGATGGATGGATGGATGATTGATTGATTGATGAATGATTGATGGACGGATGGATGGATTGATGATGGATGGATGAATGATTGATTGATGATTGATGGATGGGTGGATGATTGATGGATGAATCAATGGATGGATGGATGGATTGATGATTGATGGATGATTGATGGATGAATCAATGGATGGATGATTGATTGATGAATGATTAATGGATGGATGGATGATTGATTTATGAATGATTGATGGACGGATGGAAGGATTGATGATTGATGATTGATGGATGGATGAATGAATGAA
Organism: Sinocyclocheilus anshuiensis; assembly: GCF_001515605.1. Taxonomy (NCBI): domain Eukaryota; kingdom Metazoa; phylum Chordata; class Actinopteri; order Cypriniformes; family Cyprinidae; genus Sinocyclocheilus; species Sinocyclocheilus anshuiensis. Next base: position 1,873,250 of record NW_015551076.1, on the reverse strand, counting down.
TGTATGAATGAATGAATGAATGAATTAATGAATTAATGAATGAATGATGGATGGATGGATGGATGGATGGATGGATGGATGGATGGATGGAGGATTGATTGATTATTGATGGATGGGTGGATGATTGATGAATGATTGATGGATGAATCAATGGATGGATGGATGATTGATGGATGAATCAATGGATGGATGATTGATTGATGAATGATTGATGGACGGATGGATGGATTGATGATGGATGGATGAATGATTGATTGATGATTGATGGATGGGTGGATGATTGATGGATGAATCAATGGATGGATGGATGGATTGATGATTGATGGATGATTGATGGATGATTGATGGATGAATCAATGGATGGATGATTGATTGATGAATGATTAATGGATGGATTGATGATTGATTGATGAATGATTGATGGACGGATGGAAGGATTGATGATTGATGGATGGGATGGATGGATGGATGGATGGATGATTGATTGATGAATGATTGATGGACGGATGGATGGATTGATGATGGATGGATGAATGATTGATTGATGATTGATGGATGGGTGGATGATTGATGGATGAATCAATGGATGGATTAATGATTGATGGATGGATGGATAAAAGTGGACTTTTTTATTCTCCATTGACTGTGAATAGGAAATAGGTAACACTGTCCAATTTGAACTTTATTCTTGTGTGTGAATAGTTGTTAATTGGAGGCTCTGAAGTGCTAACAAACTAAACAGTTCCATTTCCTGCACAGAAGTAATTAAAGAGTCTCTGTTAACAGTCCTTAACACCGCTCTAATTCTCTTTCTCACTTACATCTGCTTTACACTATAGAGAGAAGTGATACTCGACTGGTGCATTTGACCCAAAAATGGGTCACAGTTCTGCACAGCAAGCAAACAATGCTAAATGCGAATAATAAAATGCAGCTAACCATATAATAGTACACGGATTATGTTGTTAATGTCAAAGGCTGTACATCAAGGTGGGTGCTAGGGTGTCTTGAAAATTTATTTATCACTTAAAGGGATAGTTCACCCAAAAATGATAATTCTGTTATCATCTACTCACTCACAAACCTGTATGAGTTTCTTTCTTTCGCTGAACACAAAATATCTATTGAAGAATATGGGTAACTGAACAGTTTCTGCTCCCCATTGACTTCCATAGTATTCTTTTCATTCTGTGGAAGTCATTGGGGACCAACAAGTGTTTCTTTAAAATACCTTCTTTTCTGCTCAACAGAAGAAAGAAATTCATACAGGTTTGTGAGTGAGTAAATGATGACAGAAATTTCATTTCTGGGTGAACTCTCCTTTAAATAGAGGCTAGCCAAATTAGCCTATCCCTTACCAATTGACAGTTGACAGGATGGACAGGTTGCCTGAAACATTATAAAAAATATATACATGAGGTCAAAGAAAATATTAAACATGTGATAAACTATTTAAGTACTGTTGTAGACGGCGCCGGAAAAGCATTTTTTAAACATGCTCATTTTAAAACATGAGGCTTGTTTTACCTGGATGAACCTGTGCATGTCTTTGGTTGAGCTCCAGAAACGACAGCAGTTTGCTATTCAGACGTATCCCCAAACACCACATGCTCCTCTCTTCCTGTAAAACTGACACACTCAGCCGAGACAGTCTTGATTATGCCGTGTACCCAACTGAAACTGTAAGATTAACAAATCTGGTGCATATCTGCCCAAGGGACACACTTGCTGCCTTCTCTTCCTTGCTTTGTTTCTTTTGTATATATATATAGAAAAGCTTCTTTTTAGATATTTTCCAGTGGATCTTCTTTAATCACTTTACTAGACTTGCTTGTTTAATCATTGTGCTAGAATAATAAATAATTATCTCAAAATCCCTTTATATTGTTACACGGATATATAGTCACGCTGTATCTGAAGAAACGGGGTCAAAATATTATATATACTGTATAATAGTTTTCTGTGCTTTGTGATCTTATTCTGTCTGTGCAGGTGCTGGTTTGGGAAGCGGGCCGGCATTTACACTGATTATATTTATCAGGGTCCCATGATCCTGGTCCTGCTGGTGAGTCAGCACAGTTTGGATTCTGTACCCAATTACACAAATGTTTCATGAGATTTGGTGTGTGCAGGTCATTTAGCATTTTTTATTTGTTTGGCGCTTCCCCTTTCACAAGTCTTATTGCATTTTCCATGATTTATGTTTGTAATTTCATATTGATAATTCATATCTGGCATTCAAGTGTGCAAAATCGAGTGCTTTCTCTCTTCCTCTCTCCATCTTTAGATTAACTTCATTTTTCTCTTCAACATTGTGAGGATCCTGATGACTAAACTGAGGGCCTCCACCACCTCAGAGACCATTCAGTACAGGTGAGGCAGATTATTCAGCACTGACAGATCCCAGAGGAATGTTTTTTTTTTGCTAGCCCAGGAGACTTGCCATTCATAACACTCTAAAGTCTGAGTTTTCATTTCATTTTGGATAATTTGACTATGTTAGCTACCAAATGAGTAGCTCTTAACACACCATGCAAAGGTTTGAGGTTAGTATGACTTTAAAAATGTTTTTATGCTTAACAAGGCTGTATTTATTTGATCCAAAAAAAAAAAAAGTACAAACAGTACTGTGAAATATTGTGGTAATGTGACATATTATTACACTATAAAATTACTGTTTTCTATTTTAATTTACTTCAAAATGTAATTTATTCCTGTTAAAGCAAAGCTGAATTTTCAGCATCATTACTCCAAGTCTTTAGTGTCACATAAACCTTCAAAAATCATACTAATATGCTGATTTGGTGCTCAGGAAACATTTATTATTTTTATTAATGTTAAAAACAGTTGTGCTGCTTAATACTACTGTGCAAACAGTGATACAGTGATTAATGTTTTTCAGGATTATTTGGTAAATAGAAAGTTCAAACGAACAGCATTTATTTTAACTGAAATCTTTTGTAACACTTTAAATGTCCGTCAATTGCTTAGCATCCTTGCTGAATAAAAGCAATAATTTATTTATTTATTTTAAAAAATCATACTGAGCCCAAACTTTTGAACGGTACAGTATTTTACAGTTTTTAAAGCCAGAATTTTTGTCAATTTTGTAAGATGTAAAGAAACAGATTGTCTGGGCCCAGCTGGGGTATCATTTTCCAGACACTTATCCTAAAATTCCTTATGAGAAATAATAACAGCTATAAAAGGATAGTAGATGCAAGGCCACAGCTGCATACAGTAAACATTTAGAGCTATAAAATGAATCTGGAATGCATAACACTATTGTGCAAGCTAATGATGCTGTGATGGGATGCTCAGACAAACAGCGGTTTTAATAAAAACACAGTGTTTACACTATATGGGCAAATCATCCTACTTTATGGGCTTGCTTGTAGCTGTCTCTGCATTTTAAACTGCGATACAAGAATGTATTTTAACATCCAAAACATTACACACTTCACCTTTAAAGAGATCTCATTTGTGATTTGCCTTTCCTGAGGGGAAGCATAAAGATGGAAGAGGATGAGCGGATTGAGATGCTGAATTTAGAGGTGCTTGCTGTTTGTTCTGAGTTCTGGAACTTTAATAAGCTGTTAGTGTGCTGTGTCAAAATTGTGGCATGAATAAGGGAGGTAGGGATTGATGGATGATTGTTTGGATGATTGATGTATACTGAGGATGAGAGTTGGAGGAGAGAGAGGAGAGTGTTTGTGTGTATCTGTGTGTGTGTGTGTGTGTGTGTGTGTGTGTGTGTGTGTGTGTG
>NW_015551076.1:1866477-1869370 GCF_001515605.1 Sinocyclocheilus anshuiensis | reverse complement strand
GCGTGCGTGCGTGCATGTGTGTGTGTGTGTGTGGTGCTCATATTCCCTCCAGCTATGACTAACGTCTTTGACACAGTCAGTGGCCCATAGCAAATGCAATACATACTGCTTAAACCAACTTCATCTCAATGTCATCCTGTTGAACTCTTTATGTATTAGCTACTGTGACATTATTTTGTGTAACTTTTTTTTTTTTTTACTTTTTTGTCTTATTTTATGGAATAAACTAAAGTTTGTTTGTTAAATGTGGTTTTAATTGGATGATTATTTTTGTATATTGAATATTTGATGACATGCCTCATTTCATTTATTTAAATAAATATAATAAAATAAAATAAAAATATATAATATAATATAATTTTCTAAGGTTAAAACTGTCTATACTTATTTTGAGTATAATTTAAAACAAAAATTAAGAATAAGAAATTTAGAAAGACGTACTTTAATGTGAATGCTGACCACAGTATAAAATAAAGTAGAAAAGATTATTTCCTTTTTGGTCACACTTTATTTTAAGGTCCAATTCTCGCAATTAACAAACCATGAACTATGACTTTTGCCTTGATAAACTGCTAATTTGATTCTTATTAATAATTAATAAGGTAGTTGTTAAGTTTAGGTAATGGGTAGGGTTAGGGATGTAGAATATGGTCATGCAGAATATGTGCTTTCTAAGTACTAATAAACAGCCAATATGTTATTAATAGGCATGCTAATAAGCAACTATAGTGAGAATTGTTCCCTATACTAAAGTGTTACCTCCTTTTTCAACTTATTTCCTTTAAAATATGTCTTTAAAATCGTAAAACTGTGTGTACTTTTGGCTCTTCAATTACAGACAAAGAGAGTGTTCTGGAAAAATGGTTGGATTTTTTTTTTTTTTTGCATTTGTGTTTCTTTGAAACAATTTTCACTCAGAAATTCTAGTTAATTTAGAAAATAATTACAAAAAAAATGGCAATTTACACACTGAATCAAACATGCGTAGAAAGGCTAAAAAAACATTATTTTCTTGTAAGACTCTTGAATAATCTTGTTTTATTTACTAATTTTTCTCATTTCTAAAGACAAGACTTTTATTTCTGAGTTTGGTCTGTTATCATCATCTGTACGTCTCTGACTCTCACAGGAAAGCAGTAAAGGCCACACTGGTTCTTCTGCCGCTGCTGGGCATCACATACATGCTGTTCTTCGTCAACCCAGGCGAGGATGAGATCTCACAGATTGTCTTCATCTACTTCAACTCTTTCCTAGAGTCCTTTCAGGTGAGCAAACACAGTTTTGACCCAGATTAATTGTTAAAGCAGATCCGAAATGAATCTTTATGAAATTCACTAAGAATAAATTGCACCCGCTGATAGAGTTGTTTTTTTGCACACGCTGCCTTTTACAAAAAGTGCTGAGGTTTGTGAACAAGGTGCATTGTATAATAAGCCTAATTTGCATTGAAAATAATGACAGTGACTGAATCTAAATACAAGCGCAGTGCTATTTAAGTGCATTTAATGCTTGCTTAAACTGGATTGCGGGTGCGTAGTGTGTAAGACACAGGTTTTGTGCTGAAACATCACATGCTAAGGCTTTTGTTTTCGCAAAAAAACAATCAGTTTACACGACTAAATGTGTGTGTTTTGATGTTTAGTGTGTTATTAAATCTCACCCACATGTTCGGAAATCCTCGTTCGATTTCCTTGTGGTACATTTCTCACAGTCTGCCATGTCATCCGAAGCACACAAGGTCAACTCTGTCCCCTGTTTTGCACCATTTGCTTCCTGGCGTGTCCCGAGGGTCTCTCACGCATGTCGAAGTCATGTTTTCCACAGATTCATCTGCTCCCACATCTGTCCGACTCCTCACGGGAGTGATAGTTCATCAGTGGGTTGAATTGAATTTTAGAGTGGTCACGTCAGGAAAACATTTTTAATGCAAACTGATTGTTTTGGTTAGTTTTGGCACAATCCTGATCAGACTGAAGAAAGCATGTAAAATCATTAATAAAATCAAAAAGCAATTTAAAAAAAAAGATTGGATAATGGATAATACAAAATTATACTGTATAACATATTGTCCATATTGGTTCTACTTGTGTCCATTCGCACAGTTAGGCAAAGAACATATTTCCTTATAAAATACAGCTAATTAATTTGCTAATAAAAGTGCATTAATTAGCTTTAAAACTAATATTTTTCATGAGTGGGAAAAAAAATTAGAAAAAAATGCTTTTACTGTGGGCATTATCAGAGGTTTACCAGTTTCCTCTGCAAAATACCATGCCAGAAAAAAGATGTTATGTAACCATAATGACAGCAAAACCGTTTATTAGTTTACGTAAATTCCTTTATTAGGAATCGTCTAGACTAGAGAGTTAAGATTATCAGATCCCAGATAAGTCATCAGTTAGGGAGATTGCAGACGATTGCTTCTCTTCTTTACAAAATCATATACAGTACCTTTTTTTTTTTTGATAGGCTATGTATTATACAAGTTCCCTTTCGATACTTCACTCGTGCTGCGTCTTGCTTAAGACGCATATGGGAAAAAGCCTTTTTTCCACAAGCTTCTTAGATTTTTTCTCCTTCAGCGACGACTCTACGCTCATCGCTGATCCTGAAAGCCTGCTCGCCGTTGACACGCCTTCTCAGCTGGAATCGGGACCTCTCAGCACAGTTGACCTGCTTCTCCGCCGCTACAGCGACGCAGCAGTTCGTTTCACTGCGTGAATGAAATAGGCTTCAGTTCAGGAGAAAAAGGGCTTTTTCCCATATGCGTCTTAATTAGGTTAGTTCACCTCAGAATGAAAATTAGGCTGCGTTTCACTCACCCCCGAGGCATCCTAGGTGTATATGACTTTCTTCTTTCAGACGAATCCAGTCGGAGTTATATTAAAAATTG
>NW_015551076.1:1859468-1866095 GCF_001515605.1 Sinocyclocheilus anshuiensis | reverse complement strand
AAATATCCATATTCAAAACGTAATAATCACTTGAATCTAGCTTGCGCCCCCTGTTGTAAAACGGAAGCAGTTCGGGGGGGATGACGTATGAGGTCAGATTTGCGCATGCGCGGCTCAGAAGTGACGCACGCGGAGAGACCAAATCAAAACAGCGATCACTAATTAGAAGTACAAAACGAGGATTTGTAAAGAAGAATGTCGGAGGATTTCGATATAAGCCAAGAGGAGACTTGTTTTCCTTTGCTAAAGTAAGAAAACTTTGCTTCTTTTGATCCTGTAAACAAACGTTGGTTTTCACGAGACTCACCAGCATGCGCAGCGCTGACCTCATACGTCATCCCCCCAGAACTGCTTCTGTGTGTAACTGTTGGCGCAAGCTAGATTAAAGTGATTATCACGTTTTGAATATGGATATTTTTCTTACAAAAACGCATCGATTCGCTACAGGAGGCCTTTGTTCACCCCCCGGAGCCGTGTGAGACACTTTTTTTGTGGAAGGGTGCTTTTTATTTCACGTCTTTTGAACCGAAAGAATGCAACACCCGCTGAGTACAACGATAGAGCTAGAAAGATCAAAGACAATTTTTAATATAACTCCGAATGGATTCGTCTGAAAGAAGAACGTCATATACACCTAGGATGGCTCTGGGGTGAGTGAAACGCAGCCTATTTTCATTTTGAGATGAACTAACCCTTTAAGCAAGACGCAGTACTCGTTCCCGTATCTCAGGGAACCAAGGTTACGTTAGTAACCGAGTACGTTTTTTTATTTCTGTGATGATGTAATTGGCACAGACTTCCCTTTTGAAGGTTACACAGAAATGAGACTTTTGCTTTCAGCGTCAGCTATTTGACACACTCATGTTTTGTTAATGTAACCCAGACACAAGCAGCATTAAAATGATTTGATAATGATTCATTTATGATTGACAGCTAATAATTGTAGCAGGGTTGAATTCATTCCCACTGAATATCCCATTTCATTTGAAAATACTTGAGATAAATGGGTTGCGAACCCTGTTTTATGCTGACTTATTACTTTTATGCTGTTATTTAGATTTTGTTTATTTTTATTTTTTTTTCTGGTAAATGTACATTTCTCATTCTCTTGTTCTCTTTACAGGGCTTTTTTGTGTCAGTGTTCTACTGCTTTTTGAACAGTGAGGTAAGAAAGCTTCTTCTTCTGATTCCACCCTGTTTGCCCAAGTATGCTCACAGCTTTACTAAAGCGATGGGTCTGTTCTTTGAAGTGCAATGCAAACAGTCTGAGTAGGGGCGTAGCAGCACTTTTAGTAAAAGGTTGTTCTGTCCCCCGCACTTTGTTTTTACCCACCGCAAGGGAGAAAAAAAAAGTTTGGCAAAAGGCGGGATCGAACCCGGGTCGATCGCGTCAAAAAGCCGACGACACACGCTTATTTATCTGCGCCACTGGAGCGGATGTTTTACAGCCACTTTTAACTAAATGTAAATAGACACCCCGTATTTGTTTTCAGAATTGTGATTTGTTTTGCACTTCTCGGCCACCGTAGTTATGTCATGATGACACAAATCACGCGATCAAATTGCTACGTTATGATTTGATCTAACGGGGCATCTACACCGGATGTGAGTGATGCGACAAAATAACGCGTTAAGAACGAGGCATGTGACCTCGCGCTGGATCCAGTGTGTGTTATATGCTCTCCTACTTGTAAGTCGCTTTGGATAAAAGCGTCTGCTAAATGAGTAAATGTAAATCATCTTGTAAATCAGCAAATGCAAATATGGACAGCATAACTGATTATTGGGTTCTTTTGTCGCGTCGTGCCACTCGCGTCCGGAGTAGAATTATCCTTTCCCAATAAAGCAAAGTTGTTTTGCGCCGAATATTTATGATATCTCATCATACTTTATCATATTTTAGTAGACTACTTTAATTCATTACAACTATGTTCTTAACTTTAACTGGTCTGCCACTGACAGAGAGAGAGGGGAGGGCAGTTGCTCGACCTCTCCAGAATCTATACAGGTCTTGAAAGAAGAGAATTATTTTAAGGCAGTGTTTTTTTTAACTGGGACTACTTGCCAATGTTTTAAGGAATTAAACATTAATATATATTTTCATTTTATGTTCAAATTGTTAAATAAAATTTGTTGTATAGGTAAAGGCAGTGTGTTCCAATAGTTTTTAAAGACACTTTTTTTTTGTCCAACTGTTAAGTATTAGGATAAAAGTTATCGTTTAAGTGTAGTGTAACAGAAATATTGTGCATAAAATATCTTTATTTAATAAAAATAAAGTATAGATGTCCACAGTGGTCTCAAAGTCCCAAGTCCTGCAGTTGTTTTTGAATTAGGGTTAGAGTTAATGTTTTTGAGTCTGATACCACAAAAAATAGGTCCCTGTAAGCTGTCTTGCTTCCTGTATTTGTTGTATAGGTAAAGGCAGTGTGTTCCAATAGTTTTTAAAGACACTTTTTTTTTGTCCAACTGTTAAGTATTAGGATAAAAGTTATCGTTTAAGTGTAGTGTAACAGAAATATTGTGCATAAAATATCTTTATTTAATAAAAATAAAGTATAGATGTCCACAGTGGTCTCAAAGTCCCAAGTCCTGCAGTTGTTTTTGAATTAGGGTTAGAGTTAGTGTTTTTGAGTCTGATACCACAAAAAATAGGTCCATGTAAGCTGTCTTGCTTCCTGTAAGCTATCATGGCATGTTCCCAAAATTGCCATTAGGGTGCTCTAAAACACGCCAATTTGTATTCTATATAGAAGTTATTATGTGAACATGAATGTACTTTGTACATTATGTACATAATTTGTTTGGCCGTTGAGGATCACATCACCTGACAGCTGTCCCCCCCACTTTTAAAATGGTAAGTCTGAGTAATTTGGGCAATTCAGATTTCTTCAGCAATGGTTGTCCAATGAGACCCAGCCAAAAAAAGAATCACATCGAGACCCTCCTAACTCACCATTAACCCAAAACCACCTTTTTGGCAGTCAATAACTATAAAAACCGACTCCGCTCATAAAATATTAATTCCTGCGAGGTCTAAATCTGGCTTGTATTACATGCCCTTTGAAAAGGACAGTAAACCTTTGGGAACTTCCAGCCAAAATATTCCTCTTTAGCGTCGTGCCCAGATCGCAAACGCAAGCACATCTTAAGCATCATGTTGTACCCCTAAGCGAACATGCTTACAGGTGCTGTAAAAATATCCAGGATTGGATCCGTCTGGGCTGATTTCTTTGTCATTTTAGCCAGTGAACAAGTTCAAGGCAAGCAGGAAACTGTGGGGCTTGATCTGAGGTCGCCCTGAATCACAGATAGATATCAGAATACACGAGCAAAGCAGAGAGTACAGTGTTGCTTAAAGTCAAAGCAATAACATTGATCTGTTCCCGGTACATATAAAAGGGACACCGCAATGTCAGACACAAGACCTCCAAAAAAATACCAATGTCATCGGCGTTGTGATACTTCCGAAGGTGCTTTTGGCTCCAACGTGAAAAAACCTGTGGTACTAAATTACAGCTGCAATAACAAACACTTCGTACTGAAAGTCAAAGGACAACAGAGAAATGATCTGGCTTGGAAGTGCAATAAAGCACTTTCTTGCAGCCAGATAGTATTTTGCTCACTTTATCTCAATGTGTTGCATCATAGTTTTTTTAATTTGATTACCAGTGAAAGCTATTTAAAAGTTTAACCAAAAATGAAAATTTCATCATTGTTGTTCCAAACTTGTACACTGTGTACACTGTCCTCATTTTTTTTCTTTAGCATGCAATAAAAATGTGTGTTTATGCACACTTTCAGGCTCCAGTATAGGGACAGAAAAGGTTCACACGACTTCTGAACTTGCTTTGAGGGAGAAACAGACCAAAATTCACGTCTTTATTCACAGAAACATCTTGAAATGTTATTCACGATTTAAACTGTCAAGTCACAATACACATGAGAATCAGTGAAATTTGAGTGTAGCTTTAATAATTGACTGTATAACATTTACTTAACCATACCTCTTTTAAAGCATGGTTACTCTATTTATGTCCGTCAAACAAAATGTCTTCATGAGTTTGATCTCTCACTGATGTACCAGATGATTTTGGAATAAATTGCTTAAAATGCAGTTCATCTTTGCACAACAAAAATTTAATAAAAATGTTATGTTGAAACACTAAATATAACTTTAGAAGACAAAAGGTTGAGTCTGCAAATGAACAAAACTACATTAATTAGCCTCTTGTATCTTGTATGGCATGTACCATAACAAGACCATCATGATGCTGGGAATTTGTCGAAAGAAAGTAGGTTCATATATGTCACAGTAAGTTTGACAGACAAATCAGTGCTGTGTCAATCTTGTAAGGTCAATTAAGCTTGTCTGTGACCAGTTTTAAAGCTAATTTTGAAGGAATGGTTGAAAAGAGTTGTGATGTTACATGTGTACATTTTTATGATTAAATATATAGATGGTAAGCAGCCATGAAAAACTCAGTCTATACTGCCTCAGTTACAATTATGTACTTAGGAAAGCACAGTTAGACTTTCATGCTTGTGTGAGCTGAAAGAAAAAGTGAATGTCGGGGATTATTTTCAGCAAATACTCTGAAAGCTGTTTTTCAAACATTGCTTTAAGTGTCAGCAGTCAGTGACCCAAGGGGTTTTACGCTTTTAGATAAATACAGAAAAAGAGAGAGTCAAGCTCTTAGAGCACAGTCAGAAGTTTCTTCTCTACATTGATTTTTCATCGCTTGGCATGAGTTTGACCTCCTGGATTCATCTTCTGAAAACCCCACTTGACACCCACCACCAAGGTTAATTACATACAGAACCAGAGCTTTGCTGTTCACTTCTGATCTACTGTGGAGACTGACCTTTGACCCTCAGGGGCATGGGCAACTGTTCATACTGTGCCATAGGCTGCCAGCATCTGTTTCATGTCTATTCAAACTGTGGCCACTCAGAGTTTTAAGTTAAGAATATTCTGAATTAGGACTGGGCAAAAAATCGAATGCGATTTTCATGCGAACTGACAAGCTACACAAAATCACGTTCAAATTCGCAGGCGATTCATTGCCGATTTTGAACGTGATTTTGTGTAGCTTGTCAGTGAACTACGGCTCTGTGTAGTAAATGCCGCTCCATCTGAAAGCACGTGCTGGAGATTTACTACTAATCACCAGAAGCGGCTTTACTGACGAGATGCGCATGAAAATCGCATTCGATTTTTTGCACAGCCCTATTCTGAATGCAACTTCTTTGATAATTAAATTGCATAATAACTGTAGGTAAACAAAATTGGTAATGTTAATAATTTGCCATTTTAATTAGATGGGGTACAATGTGGCTAAAGGCGCCCCGGGGTAAAAGGCACCTTCGATTTTATTTTCCGCTAAACCACTAGATGGCACAAAAACTTGGTGTAGCACTTATCGAAACGTCCGCTTTTCAAGATGCACGTCAGACTCCCTGTGCAAACAAAAATTATTACATTATTAATATTACAATAAATTATTATTACAATAGCAAAATTAATGTTTAAATATTATACATATACATACATACACATATTATGTCTATATATACACTGTGTGTATATATATATATATATATATATATATATATATATACACACATATGCAGCACGTGTATAATGTATATGTATGTGTATGTGCTTGTATACACTGTATTATGTAAACAAATGTTTGGTCAATATAGCATCCTTCAGCTCCTGGCTTGAATCACAATGATTTGAATTCTAAACATGTTTGAAAGTTTTACATGTTTTTCTGCTTCAGCGGCTTGTGAAGTGTTTACTGGTTTAAATTTCAGCGCAGGCAGCATTGTTGACAAGCTTTGGTGACTTCGAATCAAAACCCTAATCTGGCGAGAGAGCAATAGGCGTGGAAGCTGTACGCTGTCCATATAGCGCACTGGAGCGCTGACAAATATTTGTCCGTTGACCGCTTCAAAGACAGGCCCCCTACAAAGTGTATTGAATGAGGTGGAGACAGAGAGGAGGTTTAAATGTTTACTCCGACATCCATCTGATTGATTTGCAGAGAGCGAGGCCTTTTACAGTCTTTCTGAGAGCCGATACATTGATTCAGTGAAACGGCCCCCTCCGAATTACTGTCTAAAGGTCCAGGTTTTTCTCATATGACCACAGCCGTCTGATTATTTCCTCTGTATTTAAACTTTATTTGGCATTTTAGTTGTCAAAGGACTGTAACAATTTCAACCTTTGCTGACAGCACAGCTTAAGGAAATGCCACAAGTTTGGTTGCTAACTCCCTGGTTGCTATGATAGAACGCTGAGTATGCAAACAATGCACTGTAAATAGGTTGCTGTAAATTTTACAGTACAGTACAATATGTCTTTACTGTATTTTATTTACAGTATTATTACCGTATTTTCATTTACAGTATCAGTACTGTACAGTTTCTTTTAATTTAGTTACAAAAAAAATTTACCTGTAAAAAACAATCCAATTGTGATACTGCACTGTAAACCATGATTTTTACCATACCCAGCCCCCCCCCACAATAACTCATGAGCTTTAGTTCTGATAATATTATTTTTAATTGTTGAACATTTTCTTTTTAAAAGTACAAATTACAAATCTTGACCTCTCA
>NW_015551076.1:1855064-1859351 GCF_001515605.1 Sinocyclocheilus anshuiensis | reverse complement strand
TACAAACGTGTTTCTCGGTTTAACTAAGGTTTATTTCGACTAATATACGTTAGGTGACCTTAACTTCAGTCGATGTTATCAGCCTTTTGGCGGCATTTCAGCCGTCAGTCAGAAAAAAAGGCTCCAACTCCCGACATGAAAAATGACACGTTGAATAATGTTAGTTTGCTGTTAACAAGTGAAAACATCTTAAAATATCGCAGTTTTGCATAAAACAGAAATAATATACTAACCTTTACGTCGAGTTAACGGTGCATTTCTCTTTTGTCCTTTTACAGCCACTTCCACCAAACAGTCAAAAAAGAAATCTCCCTTGCCACTGGTCAGTTTTTCGCGGGCAAGTTCACTACTATACATTGATTTACAGTAGTGAGGAAATACAGTAGTGACCGTATATTTTCCCATAATCCTTTGCGGTTTACTGTAAAATACTGTATACACATTTTACAGTATCTTACTGTACATATTACAGTATAATACTGTTCAAATTACAAAAATCAGTTACAGTGTGTAGCTTTTCATTGGTGGCATATATCACACTGGTGCGATGAATGTTCATGTTTTTTTAGGGTTTTTTTTGCTGGGAGCAGAGCTTTACTGCTGACTTTTGACCAGTCCTGCCGCTCTAAATCCAAATCTGATCCATTAGCAAAGCAACCAAACGGCTCTCAGATCAGTATAAAATATATGCAAGCTCCATGAAATTGGTTTCATCTTCATATATGTAGAATATAAACCCTCTCTCTTCAGATCTGGCATTGTATTTTTAAATATATATTTTAATATATATTTATTTTTTTCCTTTCATTCAAAATGTGAAAGATTTATTAGTATTACTATTAGTATTATTAAAGCATTTTCACTAGAGGTCTTTTGGACCCCACTGTATTAAATATAATGTGTATCACCACCCACTCACTTACTCATCCACTTTCTCCATATTTCTCTCTCTGTCTACTGTAAATTAAACTGCTTTTCTCTGACGTATATGCTCCTCATACACACACTCACAGTCGTTCACACATGTACCCACACGGATATGTATTTATTTCCTCTTTCCCTGTCACACACATACACATTCGCCCACATAAACACACCTGTTCTCACTCTTTCTCTCTCACACTATGGGAAAGGCAGAATATTATTAATCTTGTTAATATTACTCTTCGCCATGAAAATGAGTTATATTGAGATGCTACGTGTGGGATTGTTATGTGCATGATATGTGATGTTTTTCTTTTTGATTTTGATTTTACTCACCAACCTTTTAACTAACAAAAGCACAATATGTTTCATTTTTTAATATTACAACTTTTTTCATATTTATAAAATACATTTATATTTTTTTATTAAATATTTTTGAACAAAGATAGCACAAGTTACTACATTTTGCAATCATTTATTAGAAGTGTGGATGTGTTTATTCACTCTAAAAAAAATGTTGGGTTAAATACAACCCAGCGCTGGGTAAAATATGGACAAACCCAGCGATTGGGTTGTTTTGACCCAGCGGTTGGGTTACTGCCCAGAAGGTTGGGTTAAACATTTAACCCAATTGTTGGTTGAAAACAACCCAATCACTGGGTTTGTCCATATTTTACCCAGCATTTTTAGAGTGTATATTTAAACAGGAAGATATGAGAACACAGAGTGCAAACTCTAGCAAGGACCAGTAGCATGACAGGTGACGTGTTTGACAGAAAACACATGCTGTGCTTTGTTGACATGTTTGACAAATGACTAACAGAACTATACATTACTGTAATTAATGAATGATGTCTAATGACTGTAAAGTCACTTTTAAAGCCATGTTTTGTTTAAACCACATATTTTTTATTTGTCTGTCTATTTTTATGTCATTTGTCTTTAATTTCCACCTTATTTTACTTGGTATTCAGAGCTTTAAAAAAACGGCAACACTAATTTCAACTTTGATTTCTGTTGTACTAATAAAACTACACATATATAAAGCAACATGAACAAATATAGATACACACTACTAATAAATATATCAGTGGTGTGCAGTGGTGTTCTGAAATGATTTTTTTCAATCAAATGTAAATACATGTCACAGTAAACTTTTCTTGGTTAAATTAACATTACTTACACTATCAAAAAAAAAAAACAATCAATTTTATATTTTTACATTAACAATGCAATATTCTATTTATTAAAGCCAAGTATCTCATTACCTTGTTTTTTAAGCATTTTAGATTTACAGTATTCCAAAATAATAACTCAATGCAGTAACAATTGAAACAATATATTTTATTTGTGAACTTATGTTCAGTTATTCTTTTTAATAGTTAATTTTTAACTCTTTTTGAATTTTTGGGATTATCATTCATCAAAGCTTGGTAAATAATGGTCACAGAGATTTCACCAAGCTGATTACTCACTAAAAACTCGGACAGATCATGTTTTCAGGCCATTTTAAGTCTTATTTTGTTGTAACAGAGTGGTTATATGTAAGTGTGTGAGTTGTTTACTTACTTTTTTAAAATGAGTCTTCCCATTAACACCATTATACTATTCATTCAGACAGATTCGTGAACACAGAACAGCCACAAACACAAGAGGCAGGATTTATCACATGAACCAATCACAACCGATCCAATCATATCATGATGGACTGGGACAAAAAATCGGCCCTGGCATTTTTTGGTCCAGGCGGCCCACCACCACTTCGAGAGCTATATATATACAGTATATATATACACACTATACTAGTACATTTTTTTGAACAGTAAGATTTTTTATGTTTTTAAGCCACAGTGTCGTTACTCCAGAGGTCAAAGGTCACGCAGGATGGCCTCAGGCTAGCAGGAAGAGCTGCTCTATATTAGCCAAACACAGACGCTTGTCACAAACACTCGGGAGTTTCACCTGTTTTCTGCTCCAGCAGGTGAAATGTGCGTCTGATTACTTGGATCACTAGATGTGAGGAAGAAAAGTAATTTCTTACATTCATAACGGCATTTTTTCTTACCTTATTAGATGTATGCATCATCTTTTATGTCAAATGCTTACATTTAAGCAATAAATTCAATTTGACATTAAAACAGTGTCAACAAAATTTAGTTTTGCACTGCAGAAGCAGCATTTACACTGCTATTACAATAATATACATTGTAATTGCAGTGTATATAATATTTTTAATACTGAAATATGAATTTTTTTTGTTTAATGAAATGACACGAAATAAAATCCGTCATAAATAAATGTAAATAAATTATGTTAATTAGTAACACGCGAGTCATTGAATTCATTAATACAATTTATTTAAATTTAAAATAGAACTGAAAATAAAATACCAACAATAGTATTAAATAAAACAATAATAATATTAAATAAATATTTTAAATAAATATAAATAAATTCAGTAAAGTGTGAGTCATTTAATTCATGTTACTAGTTAATATAATTTATTTACATTTAAAAAAAATATTACAAAAATATTTAAAATTTATTTTTAATAAGTTAAAATAAATTATCCATGTTACTAATTCATATAATTTATTTAAATTTAAAGCAAATTTTGCTAATTGTTAATTTTCAATTGTACGCTGAACAGACATTTTATTTAAAGAAATCTTATTTGAATTCACTTTTAATGTGTGTAAAGAGTGAGTCACTGAATCATTCATTCAACCGATTCATTCAAAAAGCTTCATTCAGAAACAAGGCAAGTGGCTCTTTATGAATGGATCACTGAATCACTGAGTCATTCAAAAACACTGATTCATTCAGGAACGGAAAACCAATTTGTCGCTCGACATTTTTTATTGGTGAAATAGAGCAAAAACAGACAGTATCGTGTCTAAAATGTAAAACTGCTAAACTATATAATTTACTCATACACTACCAGTCAGAAGTATTTTGTCTTTATCGTCACTTTTGATCAATTTAAAGCATCCTTGCTAAATAAAAGTATTAATTTCTATCATTTCCCAAGGAAAATAAATATATACTGACTCCAAGCTTTTGAATGGTATATGTAGCCTATAATGTTACAAAAGCTTTTTATTTCAGATAAATGCTGATCTTTGGATCTTTTTTATTGGATCTTTCTTACTGTTCAAAAAAAATTTGACTGGTAGTGTATGTATGTATGTATCACACTCAGGGACGTGTGGACACTCATTCTGGACTTCATGATTTTTGAGGGGGCACGAATGGGTGGGTGGGGGCTCGTCATTCTTGTCATGTGACACAGCAGCCACAATAGCATTGTATAACCGATATAGGCTTATGTTTTTTTTTTTTTTTCTTTTTTATTCGAAATTT
>NW_015551076.1:1854333-1854826 GCF_001515605.1 Sinocyclocheilus anshuiensis | reverse complement strand
GGAGCAAAATCCTTCATCCTCCGTCTATAGCGCATTGTGATTGGATGTTTACGATGTCAATACAGGAGACAAACCAATGGGCCACTGGCTGCTCGCTGTCCGTGCGTGATGGTCATCGAAAAAAAAAACTTCTGTCGGCCCCTTAAGTGTGTCGGCCCACCGGAAAAACACCTGGTATGCCCGATTACCAATCCAGCCCTGGGGTCTGTTAAAACTCAATGGGCTCAGGGGAAGCGAGAGAGACGCAGACTCCCGCTGAAACTTCACCCACTGGTGTCGCTGTTGGACAATGTTTCTTTAGAAAAAAATTATTAATTTATACACTTTTTAATGTAATATTTTGTAATATTAGCATAGTTTTTTGTACTTTGAATTATCTTAAACAAAGCCGAAAATCGTTAAGAAGACCTCGGTCTCAAAATACAGGTGCATCTCAATAAATTAGAATGTCATGGAAAAGTTAATTTATTTCAGTAATTCAACTCAAATTGTG
>NW_015551076.1:1852963-1853773 GCF_001515605.1 Sinocyclocheilus anshuiensis | reverse complement strand
GAATAGATGGCTGACTTTTCCATTTGTTGACATGACATGGTTAGATTCAGATGGTAAATATCATATATTATGTTGGTTGTCCATATTAGAGATAATCACCATGTTTAGAATGAATCCATCATATTTAAAAACGTGATATAATAAAATATCATTTGTTGTTACTACTGTAAATGCATATTCAATTATTATGGGATCTCCTTCAATGCTTTCAGAATCTTTACTTTTTAAAATGATTTTGTTTCTGTATTTTAAAATATATTTTTATATTAACATTTTAATGACAGTATATTTACAAAAAAACCAAAACAATTCTTTTATTTATCAAAATAAGCAGATATATATTCAATTATTATTGGATCTCCTTCAATACTTTCAGAATCTTTACTTATTAAAACGATTTTGTTTCTGTATTGTAAAATATATTTTTTTATATTAACACATTTTAATGACAGCATATTTATTTAAAAATTAATACTTTTATTTTTCAAAATAAGCAGAAAATAGTACAACCTTTGCTAAAGTGATTGTTTTGAACAAGTATTAACTTAGACATTATTAAAAAAAACTATTTGTGTCAATACTGTGTGCCTTTTACCCCAGTCTGGTGGCTAAAAGGCTCCCCTTGCCACCTCATACACTTATAAGACTTTTAAACAAAATAAACCACTTGAATTATTTATTTTCACACAAAATCTGTTGCTCCATTAATGTTCAATACAACGTATATATTTTTTCTGCAATTATACATTTTAGGCGCAGTGAATGGCACATTTTTTTCTTAAGGTGGGCCTTTAGCCCCGTTGTACCCTA
>NW_015551076.1:1842908-1852440 GCF_001515605.1 Sinocyclocheilus anshuiensis | reverse complement strand
GCCAACAATTCACTAAAAATGTTTTTTTTATTGGTCTTATGAAGTATTCTAATTTGTTGAGATAGTGAATTGGTGGGTTTTTGTTAAATGTGAGCCAAAATCATCACAATTAAAAGAACCAAAGACTTAAACTACTTCAGTCTGTGTGCATTGAATTTATTTATTATTTATTTGAGTTGAATTACTGAAATAAATGAACTTTTCCATGACATTCTAATTTATTGAGATGCACCTGTATATACACACACACACACACACACACACACACACACACACACATTTTTCAAAATGTTTTTGCATTTGTGTGTGTGACAGATAAATACTGCTAATTTGATAAATATCTAATTTAAATGATACTCCCCCACATAAGCTACATTTTCTTAAAAACTTGTAGTGACACCAGGGGCTATTCCAGGATTTTCATTTAAGGGGGATTTAACATCGTTTTATAAAGTATATGCATTCATATGTGCTTCCTTTTCACTGGAGGAAACCTGTGGTGTGATGAAGGGTGAACGCAGCGAAACCTTAGGCTACAGTAGATGGGGAACTGATCGCTCCCCAATGATATTTTGTAAACTGTATTTATGACAAATAACTGCACAGATGCAGATATTATAACAATCTATCGATAAACACACACCTTTTCCTCTGTTTCTCGCTCTGCCCTGCCACGGCCTGCAGATTGAAAAAGAACGTGCTGAAATGGGGAGGAGCCGATCGAAGTCTGCCGCCGTTTTCATATTAAATTTAAAGGGGACTGAGGCAATCACGAATTCGTGTAGTTTATGGAACTAATCGCAAAATTTTAGGGGGGCTGAGTAGCTATAGCCCCCCTAAAAATGGCCTAGCGACGCCCATGAGTGACACTAACTTGTGCAGTCGTGTTACATTAAATTCTTAATATCAATAGTAACGTCTCTTTCTATGTCCGTAGGTACGCTCAGCCGTTCGTAAGCGCTGGCACCGCTGGCAGGATAAGCACTCCATTCGGGCACGGGTGGCACGGGCCATGTCTATACCCACCTCTCCAACACGGGTCAGTTTCCACAGCATCAAGCAGTCGTCGGCCGTCTGACCAGAACAGAAGTGAACCATCAGTCCCCGTTTCTTCTGCTCCCGCTCTTTCCGTCCTCAGCTAACCATCCACATCCTCTGCAAAACCCAGGGATAACAGCTATGGGCCAAACAGGGTATGATCCTCAGCTGAAACATAGATGAAGGGTGGAAATGTACAGATATAATGAGGTCCACCTGCCAAACACAGAGGGGAAAAAACTGCTTCAGAATCAGATTAGAGCATCGGTGGTCTCAGACAGCAATGGGAGACCGTGGGAGGAACCTGACACAAACACAAAAAAGGTTGATAAATACTGGCAGAGTGTATTTATTCAATAGACAGAGTTATATGTCGCATCCTGTTCTCGAGTCTTCTCTCATTAGAGAGCTCAGATTATTCCTAACTATCAGAGTAAAATACTATATAATATACACTACATGGCCAAAAGTATTGCGATTGTTAGCCATACATGTGTCTGAATGGGATCAAATCCATATTCCAACATCTACTGGAAACCTTCCCAAAAGAGTGGAAGCTGTTAGGGAGGATAAACTCTTTATTAATGCCAATAGTTTTGGAATTAATTGCTCAGAAATCACATTTTTGTGCGTCCACAAACTTTTGGCCATGTAGTGCAATAGTTTTAGGAGTTTTCAAACAAAATGACATAATCATAAAAAAAATTGGATCTTCATTCCAATCCAATCTTTGACAGATCTCAATGTGAACTTTCATTATTGTTATTGAATCTTTTGACTGGATACATTGGGGACAAATGTGTGGCGTTTTCTCAGAGATGTTCAGATTGTGACCCTTATATTTTTTTCTTACTCTTCACTCGCTGCTCTTCATTGCCCACATTGTTGCAGCTAGTAATAGTTTCTGTGAGCAAACTCATTCAACGTGGACACTTTTCGCTTTGATATGATGAGTACATCTGTTGCTGTGTATATCATGCAGTGCGAAAATTGTAAACAGTTTTTACAAAGATGAAAGGTACGTGTTAATGCTCTCTAAGCCTGTTTGCATCCTGGGACTCAAGGATCTATCTAAACCCCGGGGAAAAAGAGGAAGGATGCTCACAGGAAAGGGAACAACATCATGAAAGACTCTCATGCCTGCTAAGGTAGAAGACAGTAGACTCCGATGCTAATCACATAACACAGTCTTTTAAATAATGGGTTTATCACAGAACAAAGAAAGGATTTTGATTTTATCCTGCATTTGGAGCCTCAGCCAAGCGGGCGATTGAATGTATTTCAATTAACCACTCCAGCTCTCCTTTTCATATAAGTTCCCAGTTATCAAGCGGTTTTACGAGATGATCATAGTACAAAATACTTGAGAAGTTGGATTCTGGAGACTCTTTCAAAAAAGACTAATTCTAATCACACGTGACTGGAAGTTGTTGGTGGTTTTGTTGCCCAAGAGCCTTAGGGATAGTTCACCCAAAAATGACAATTCTGTCATCGATTACTCAGCCTCATGTTTATCTAAAACCATATGACTGTATTTCTTCCAGCAAACACAAAAGGAGAAATTTTGAAGAATGTACACCACCGTTCAAAAGTTTGGGGTCAGTAAGATTTTTTTTTTTTTTAAGAAACCATACTTTGATGCAGCAAGGATGTATTGAATTCAGACTCCTTTAAGCTATTCATTTGAGAACTGCAACAAATCAGATCAATGAATAAATGAGTTGAACTGAATCAGTTTGATTTGTGAACAAGTCTTTCATTCACAGACTGGTTTTGTGAACTTGGTCAGCTGATTCACTGAAAAGATTTGACTCAAAAATGATCTGTTCACAAAAGTTCTGATCTGTTCACAGTTTGTGTTTCATGGTAGAAAGAAATGGGTTCAGAACATCATGAGGGTGAGTAAATGATGACAGTTTTCATTTTGGGTGAACCATCCTATTTTAAAATGTCAGTTATTTATATGAAACGAGGTGCATTTCTACTGGTGTGGGCAGAAATTTATGGACAGCAGGGAAGTCACCGTGTCATTTGTGGACCATATTTTTTCCTAGTTTCTCTGGACAGATGTTCTGTGCGGAAGTACATTTGAAAAAATAGATGAATAGTGCACTTTGGTGATTTCTAGGACCAGCTTCTTCAATTCAAATCCCAACAGAATCAGGCCAGAAGAATCACCTCAGCAAAATCTGCTCCTATATCATTAGAGTCAAGAGAGATCTGCATGCACCACATAGGGTCATTTAACATCCATCCATATGTTATAACCCTCGCCAAGCTGAGCCGCCAATGACCGAGTCCTGTGACCGCTCACTGCTGACTCAGCACAGTAAAGCAGATTTAGCTTTTGTGCTCATACATCCAATCAATCACATCTGATAGGGAGAGCAAGGTTGTTTAAAAAAAAAAACTGACTCAGGACCTTCATCTATGCCTCTGTGCTCTTCTGACCTTCCTGAAGTACTTGTGCAAGAATCCTGTGTAAAGGCTTCAGCAGATTCCACATTCAGTCATGCTTGTTGTGTACGTGTCTAGTAGCACCATATATACGAGTTAGACATCTAGTTGTGTACATATAGGATGACTAGCATTGTGAAGTTTGCTAATTACCATATAGCAGTGTGTGTACCTGACAAACTGAGGACCAAGCTTGTGTCACTGCTGCTAGTAAACTGAAACGTTTTAGTGTCGCTACTAAGTTTAGGACTAAGGCTTTGTTCGTTTTTTTCATCTATTTTTACATTTCATTTTGCAGTGAAAACTGATCCATATGTTCTGACAGTGTAGTAAACATCCGGATGCCAGCAACTGAGAGCTGGAAAGAGAGGACAGAAGGTAGATTTTTTTTGTCATGACATCTCTCCACTCTGCTGAACTTACAAGATACATGAGAAAACATTGGTGATTTTAGTTATTCATGCATATTTTGTGTACAAAACCACCTTTTTGTTCACTGTTGAGGAAACAAAAGTGAGGGAGTATATTCTGACACAGTTCCAAACAATACTGAGCACTTTGTATATTATTATTCAAAAGTTTGTGGTCAGTAAGATATTATTTTAATGAACACTTGTATTCAGCAAGGATGCGTTAAAATGATATTTTTAAATGACATTTTACATTGTTAATAAAAAATGCTGTTCTTTTGAACTTCCTATTCCTCAAAGAATCCTGAAAAAGCAGTACAACTGTTAACTGTTAACATTGATAATGTTAAGAAATTATTTCACAATATTACTGTTTTTAACATATTTCATAAACATTAAAAATAATCTCACTGACCTCAAATTTTGAATAGTAGTTTTTACATATTGTAGCAACCCAAATAATGATTAAAATATCTAAAATCTGAGATTTAAATGATTTCAGACCACATATGGATGTTGTCTTTGTCTGTGGTTACTTATTATATAAAGCCTATAAAATGGCCTGTCAAAGTTTATCTCAAATTGCAACGGCAAAGGAAGATCAAATTACAAACATGAAACAAATCATCCCATTGATTTACTGGCAAGCCACTAAATTTTCAAACAAGTCTCTCTCACAGCACAATATACCAGTCGACAAAAATATATCAGGAAATAATGTACAGTCAGCCGGTCATTAAGGGGTTTATTTTGAGATAATGACCATCTGCCTGTACATTATTCCACTTATTAGACCGCTGCTTATCATTTAAATGCATAAATGGATATGCAATATTGATTTTATTTGAAATTATTTTATTATGTCAGAAGAAAGAGTCTGTGGAGGTTTTCAGGGACAATGGTTAAACGTGCAGTTTAGTGGTCAGTCTGACTGCAATTGACCAATCAGATTAATGTATACCAGAAAACCGTGTAATGAAAATAGAGAAACTAAGAATAGCTGGATGCTGAATAGCAAAACTCCTCAGACAGTGATGGATGTGATGTGGACAGAAATGAGAGAAGCATAGGTTACTATTTATGTCGAACAGATCTGTTTGCTGGTGCGTGTGGAATCGTGTCACCTGAGAGATCTGATTTAGCTTCATGGGCCTGAAGACTTTCACAGCACTGCTCAGACACACTCTATCAGTCTTTGCCTCACTATTTATAGCACTTTAATAGTAAACAGCTCAAATGTTCACTTCGTATATAAACCTGTGGGGCTACTAGCAAAAAGGCCGTTTAGAGACAAAGGTACAGTCTATACAACATTAAATAATATTGCAATATATTATCCTCCTGAAGAGCTAAATTAGTGACATATCTAGTGAATTAGGTGTTAGTTAGAAACATATTCTAGTGCTTACAGTGTCTAACCATACCTAAACCTTTCATATATCACATAAAACATAATCATTTATCAATCAGTTCTGGAAAGTAGCGTCATGATTTTACTACATTCATTGGCATTAGATGCAAATTCACTCTTAAAAATAAAGATTCCTTATTGGCATCTATGGTTCCATGAGCAACCTTTAACTTCCACGGAACCTTTCCATTTCACAAAAGGTTCTTTATAATGGAAGTGTTCACCAGATTATTCAAATGTTCATCACATTAAGAAAAAAAGGGTTATTTTAAGAACTGTTCACTGAAAGGTTCTTTTGGGAACCCAGAGTTGTTCTTTATGGCCTAATGGTTCAAAACTGACCTTTATGTTTAGGAGTGTAATATGCTCTTTCTCAGAACTGGATATATATCTATCAGGCTGTTCTTTAAAGGTGAAGCGTATACTGTAAATGTGTCCCATTTTAATATGCAGACAACTGTATGTAAGCCATTCACAGTTTGACTTTTCAAAAAAACAAACAAAAAAATCTAACACTATGGCTCTGTGAACATTGTTCTATTTGCTTAAGCAGATTTGATTCAACCAATGAATTTCAGGTGCGACTGCCTGGTGTGCTGTTAGTTTTCTAGATAACCAGATTCTTGATTTTCTCTCGGCAAGTGATAAAATGAGTGAAAAACCAGAGCCGTATCTCTTTCGACTTGGGCCAGTAAGCAACAACCTAGCAGCCACCCAGGACTCCCTAGCAACCACATAACATTGTGTTTAAAGGAATAGTTCATCCAAAAAAAAAAACTGTTTCTTCATTTAACCAGATTTGGAGAAATTTAACATTACATCACTTGCTCAGCAAAGGATCAATTAACGTCATGTGAAGTGAAAAGCTGCATGTTTGTAAGAAACAAATCCATCATTAAGGCATTTTAACTGCGAACCATTGCTTCTGGTCAAAATATGAGTCAAGTAATCCACAATAAAACGTATTTTTTGAATTAACTATTCCTTTAAGTAATTCAGAACACCTCTAGAGGCACATAAATGACACACTTCAGCTTTGAAACACAAGATAATAGTGATTTGTGGGTTTTGGGGCTTGTGTGTATCTGTTTAGTAATAGTTTGATTTGTATCACTTTTCCCTTTGGCTTTTGTTTGTGGGCCGTGTGACCTCCAGACAGCAGTCAGCATTCCAAAGCAAGCTAGCATTCTCAATGTCCTCCAACATATGCAATATTCCAACGTACGGCATACACGGTGTGCCCCTCCAACGTGCCTCAAAGAAGGCCTAAAAACACAGTCTCTGCTTATGACTTATCATTTCATCTCTGCACATAACTCAAATATCTTCTTCTGTTCAAAGATAAAAATGTCCAGACTCGCCATTCTTGGTAAGGTCAGTGTCTGTATCAGATTTGTTGGCCGCCATCCTTCAGTTCAATTGTACGTTTTCAGTATTAGTTCAGTCATTTCTAGTAGTGTTGTCATTTCTGTGTTGGTGAGCCCTCCCTTAATTTTCTATATCTGTGAGAAGCAACACTGGTGTCTGTTTGTTTCTGTTTCTTTATTCACTGAAAATCATTTTCTTTGTCACTATTTTAGTCTTGTTTTCCAGTAAAGTATTTAATGCATTTAAAACATAAATTTACTTAATAAAATACAATTGTGTAAATACATGTTTTAAGAATAAAAACTATTAAAAATAAATCTATTTTGTTAAGTAAACTGAATAAGTACATTTATCTAGTTTTAAAGATGTTTAAGTGTTTTACTGGAAAACAACACAAAAATACTGATTCAGAAACTTATTTTTGCAAAGCTTATTTTCTCTTTTTTTAGAGGTTGTGAAGAAGTTCTTCCAAAGTTGTGAAATGTACAGAAGGTCCGGACAAGTACAAGCTGTGTAGCGGTATTTGTAACAACAATGTCAATACGTGATCTTTTTTTGGGTATTTCTGTTGTGTTTAGTCGCTAATGTGAAAGTGTACAAAGAAAAAATGTATTTATTTATACATGTATGGCACAGAAAAATATCTATATATTTATCTCACTATTTAAATAGGTCAGAAAACACGAGCCTACCCGTGACTCATATCAATATATCCATAACATTAATGTCCAGAATGTGTGAAGACGATGTAATCTTGTATGTCTTGCTTTTTGTGGTTCTGTGAGACAATCTTTGCCATCATTTCTGTCATTTTCTGCAGTGCTTCAAGAACATTCTATTTATTACTTTTGCTCCTCTGTTTGTTTATGACTGATTTGATGTTTGAGAGAATTTAGGAACTGTACAGAAATTTATATTAAATCAACTACACAAAGAGTAAAGTCATATGTTGAAGGCATATAGTACTGTGCTGATCAAGATGTGCATTAAATTGTTTTTCTTTTTTAAATATTTTTCCCTTGTGGTGTGTTTATGTCCACAGGTTAGGTTAACAAAAATGGCTATACTTCATTTAAATCACACTGTATGTACAGTAGCAACATCACATCACTTCAAAGATACTGAGTTCCTTAAAAGGGCATGTTATTGACTTTAATCTTTTCAGTGTGTCATTACATCATGTTTTTGTAATTCTACAGAAATGTTTGAAAGCCTTCTTTAGGTTAACATGACATATGATCTATCTGTAATGCTGATATATATTCTTCAGGATGTCCTGAACGCTTTGAAATAACATGCAATCTGAGCCAGAACATTGTGGTTTTAGGAGAAAATTGATCTGTTTTAGAAGAAAAAAAAGTGTCTGTGTTTCACAGAAAAAGGCTATTTTTATCCGGTTCATTTGGCTTGAAAAGCTCAAAATAGCATTTCTTCAAAATTTCGTGTTACCTGTTCTAATTCCCAAGCTGTTTCTCATTATAATGAAAAGCATTCGATTACCTTTACACCTTCTTTTATAGAATCATCCTGTAGACTTTCACTTTATGCTTCTTTCATGCTTTTCCTCTGACCGAACCTTGACTTGCTTAAGACCATCAATAAGAAATACCACCTACAATTAATCTGACAAGAAAGCTCAGATGTCGTCCAGGTGTGAAAACACCCTAGAAGGCCCAGCTTGTGAAGACACATCACTGACAGCACATTAACACTGAGGCCAAACAAACACAAATAACTTTTTGTTGTGGCACAGATGTTAAAAGCATTTTTTTCCACATACAGAGATGTTTTTGGTACTTTTGAGGGTACTAACACCCAATAAATGTAAGTGAGATGATTGCTGAAATGATTTGGACATGGAAAATTATATACACAGAGCAACACCTGCCTTGGGAAATCCTTACACTTTTACTAGTCTTGTACAATTTTCATTATGTGGTTGAGTGTTGTAATACACCAAATCTTTCCAGACAAATTTGGCACGAATCTTTGAGAAAGTATTTTAATTTTTTTTAAGGAAAAAGTATTTGATTTCTCATATACACACACAAGATAGAAACAGTGAAATTTGCATTTTTTCCTTGTAGTCGTGGCCAAAAGTTTTGGCAGTGACATAAATTTTGTGTTTTGCAAAGTTTGCTGCTTAAGCTGTTGTGGTGTTCATTCACATTGTTTCTAGATTATTGTGTAGAGTGATCAGATGCATTTTAAATAATTGCTAAAAGCTTCATTGGCCAAAAAAATGAACTTTTCACAAAAAAAAAAAAAAAAAATTTCACTGTTTTTTGATCCTGACACAAAATGACCAGCTAACATTAATTGACTAATCATATCAGCAGCACATGTGAAAGTGTGAATGAGTACTAGTCAGGTAAAATCACTGTCATACTAATTAGATTGTAAGAGCAGACTGATTGCTATAAAAGGAGGGAAGAAGCGCTTCCAATCATTGTGTTCTTGCTAGCAATGGTTACCTCCAAAGAAACACATGCAGCCATCATCACTTTGCATCAAAATGGCCTCACATGCAAGGAAGTTGCAACAAAAAATATTGCACCTGAAAGAACCAGTTACCGGATCATCAAGAACTTCAAGGAGAGAGGTTCGACTGCAGTGAAGAAGTCTTCAGAAGTGCAGAATAGACATGTAAACACCTTAATCACATTATTACCGACGTGTAGGACTTTTCACCGCATTTTGCGACAGGATAACACGGCAGTGGTCGGCAGTGGTCAACCGTTTGACGGCAAATAAAAGAGCTTCAACACTGCCGTTGTCTGTATGCATGTACAAATAATTAACTGCACTTGAAGCTTTCATAAAATTAAAAATGAAACAACCAAAACTG
>NW_015551076.1:1838866-1842457 GCF_001515605.1 Sinocyclocheilus anshuiensis | reverse complement strand
TCGTCTGTTTGCACGTATAGCATGACAAATAATTAACTGCACTTGAAGCTTTCATAAAATTAAAAATGAAACACCCAAAACTGTACATGGCATCATCGCGAAGACGAACTATGTTTATGCGTGAAATTCCGGAGGGGATGTCGGATGGCGTCACAGATTGGACAGCAGAAGACTGGTGCAAAGTTATTTTCTCTGAAGCTCCCTTCCGACTGTTTGGGACATCTGAAAAATCGATTGTTCAGAGAACAGGTGACCGCTACTCATCCTTTTGCCAACAGTGAAGCATCCTGAGACCATTCATGTGTGGGGTTGCTTTTCAACCAAGGGAGTGGGCTCTCTCACAATTCTGCCCAAAACCACTGCCATGTATACAGAATGGTATCAAAATGTCCTGCAAGAGCGACTTCTTCCAACGATTCATGAGCAATTTGGTGATGATCCGTTGTTTTTCAGTATACCATAGAAATGTGGAAAAATAATCTACAAATACTGAAGCAGCAAACTTTGCAAAACACAAAATGTATGTTACTGCCAAAATTTTTGGCCATGACTTTAGATGAGTTTCAATGGATCCTCTGCAGTGAATGGGTGCCGTCAGAATGAGAGCCCAAACAGCTGATAAAAACATCACAAGTAATCCACACGACTTTAGTCCATCAGTCAACATACTGTGAATTGAAAAGCTATGTTTGTAAGTAACAAATTTTAAAAAAGTAACTTCGAACCATTGCTTCCAGCTGAATATGAGGGAAAAATATGAGAAAAAATCATCACATCTGAACCAGGAGCACAGATCAAGATCCATTTATAAGTGAAAAAAGTTATAAACCAATGTCGGTTGGTTTTGATGTGAGAGGGCAACAGGGAATAGACAGAATCACTTCTAATGAAGGACACTTTATTATGGATTATGGACTCTTTTTGGCCATAAGCAATGGCTAAAAGTTCAAATGTCTTGATGGGTTTTTTATGTATTTATTTATTTATTACTAAAAACACAGCTTTTCACTTCACAAGATGATGGACTGAAGTCTTGTGGATTATTGTGATGTTTTTATCAGCTGTTTGGACTCTCATTCTGACGGCACCCATTCACTTCAGAGGATCCCCTGATGAGCAAGTGATGTGATGCTAAATGTCTCCAAATCTGAAACAAGTTCTTCTACATCTTGGATGGACTGAGGGTGAGTACATTTTCAAATAATTTGGGTGAACTATACTTTTAAGACAACATGAAACCTGAAAACATCAGCAATCAAAGTGAGAAAAATAATAAATAATGGATCATGTAAGGTTGGTTTCCATTTTTATTTAAAAAAGGTAAATGTCTGTGAGTTTAGGATGCATTAGTATTAAATGCAGTAATGGATATGGACATTTATATCTATCTGTTTGATTAAGCTGATGTGAGATGGATGTTTGGGTGGATTTATTTTGCATGATTACAGCTACAGTGATGCTTTTGAAAACAATTTGCTTCAGAGCAATAACCATAATGGTCCTGGAAATTGTCAGAGCGTCATAAACATATTAAATTAAAAAAAAAAAAGACCAAATAGATGCAAAAATATTCAGCAGGTTTTTCTGCCTATATGCTCATTACTAATATCTGCACACCATTTACTCGCCCTCCAGTCAATTCCTGTTGTTTTTTTCTAGCTCAGCATGAAAGCATGCAGCTTTTGGCATATAATGACAGGTCATAGTGATCACAGCTGTCAAGCTCCAAAAAGGATAAAAAAACAAACAAACAAATACACATAAAAAATAACTCGTACAGCAATGAACAAAACTTTAATTTTTCGGTGAACTTTTCCTTTAAATAACTTCAGTTTCTTGTAAGTTAGCTACAATTAAAAACAGATGCAACTGACATTTTGTAATACAATTGAGAATAAACTGTTATCATACAAAGAGGAGGTTTTTGCTTCACTTTATCTCAATGCAAGCATAAATTAGTTCATGCGAAAATAAATCTGTCTTGTTAAACAGTGATTGCTTGAGATTTCACAAACTATGAAATCTCCTGTCATCCATAACAAAGATCCATGTTTTTGGCTAAAGAACCCCACACAGCTCTAGCTTCTAAGAAGGTCTTTCCCTGACATTTGTACCAGATCAATGGGTTTCTTTATTTCACTCATGTGGTTAAATTCCGACATTGACCTCTTTCTTGGGCTGAGCAGAGGGTCACGTTACAATGACCTCAATAACTCTTGAAAGATCGCAAAAAGAAATTGGTTTTGAACACGTAGAGCTCACAGAAAACCTGCAGAAATCTTCAGAATAATGTCCACAGGGACCAGAGAAGAACATTTGAGAAGAACTGGACTTTGATTGTTTGATTGTGGTGCGTTTCATTAAGCAACACTAGAGCTACTACAGTTTCAGAAAGACATTCTCAAACCAAAGTAGATGGAATGATTTCCACAATACATACTTATTATGTCACATAAGGCCAGTTCCTCTATGCAGAGCAAACTTGAAAGCAAGAAAACTGAAAGCAAGGTCACTGTCTTTACCTATTATAAGCTGAAAAAAGTGTGTAGGTGTGCAAAAACTCTCAGCTTTGATTGCCAGGTCTAATGCAGGTTCAACAGTGTCACATTAAACTCTAAAGTCATTTATTTGCATGCATATTAATCTTTTAACTTTAAATCAGTCTTTCAGCAATGGAGAGTAAATGAAGACGGATGCATTTTGAAAGTCACATCAAACTCATTATGAGCATATTGTTCAGTTTGGAGAGACATCTAACTAAAATGAGAATCATTAAAGCGTCCTTTGTTTTATTTCAGATGTCATTTGTGATTGAGTTAATGAATTGGAAATTTATGACAGATGGTTAATAGAGTGAACTTGACATTGAGTTACAGTAATGCAGTTTGACCCATGTTACAAGACCACATATATCTGTCGACGCAATGCTGAGGAAAATTGCATGTTTATAGTTTATTGTCACCTATTAAGTATGCACAAACAATTAAAAGATGTGGCGTTTTTCACATAAATTCACTTGATAGCACAAGATGATGGCAGCTTTGGGAAATCACAGCTTGAGTTTGTGACACATTTATATGCTCTAATGTGGCAGCAGTGCTTTTAACAGTCCCTCGCTCCCCGCTTGATGTTAGGAACAGCATCATGACTTTGCCCAAGGGCACGTTGCCCTCTAAGACTGCCAGATAGAAAGATGCTCACTTCCTGTTTACTTCATCATTATTCATCTTTATCAGATTGTTGTAAAAAGCTGGCAGCAATTAGTGTCTCAAAGCCAATAAATAAACATTCATGTTCTCCAGATGTAAATGCCTCTATTATAATGTAAAGCAATGCTCAGATCACTATTGTGTAAACGAAAATCAGGTACTGCTCAACAAATGACTTAATTTATTTATTGCGATTTTAAGGGCAATGATTCTTTTTAGTTTCTATTCAGTCTTTTTGTCTATGAACACATGGATCTAGAGGTAATATGATCTTGATTTAAATGTACGACCTCTGTAATATGATCTTGATTTATATATATATATATATATATATATATATATATATATATATAACTAATTTAATATATATATATAATATATA
>NW_015551076.1:1805489-1837870 GCF_001515605.1 Sinocyclocheilus anshuiensis | reverse complement strand
TCAGCAAATCAGCATATTAGAATGATTTCTGAAGGATCATGTGACACTGAAGTCTGGAGTAATGATGCTGAAAATTTGCTTTGCATCACAGGAATAAATTATATCTTAAAGTATGTTTGTCAGGCTACGATCATGCTTCAACGCATGAGGAAGATGATGAGCAATGCAAATAGTCTTTAATAATCCACAATAGGGTAAACACAGGCAGGATCACACGTAGTAGACCAGATGACAAACAGTGAACTGAGCACAACTTAAATAGGAGGACTGATGAGGGTAATTAATGACACACACCTGAAACCAATGACAATAATCAGATGGAGACAGAAACTAATGCTGCGTTCAAGTCCTCCTGGGACGTTCGTACTTGCGAGTTGACAATTCGTAATTACGACGTCAGGTGCGTTCAAGTCAGTTTAGTCAGCACAAAATGCTGTACCACGCCCCCAACTCGGAAACTCGGGGCTTAAAGAAAATTTCGAGTTTCCCACTCGTAATAACGACTTTGTGGTGGTGTTCATGTGCGTTCAACTTGTAAATACGATCTATCCCACATGACTTGAACGCACCATAAGTCAAACGGAGCACATGAGGAAGACTACACAACAAACAGTCCATGGGGTGTGACAATGTTCAAGTAGAAAACTGTTTTTAAATTGTCACATTATTTCAAAATCTTACTGTTTTTACTGTATTTCTGATCAAATAAATGCAGCTTTGGTGAGCATAAGAGAATTCTTTCAAAACATTTAGTTTACATTTAAATGTCTGCTGCATCTGCTGCAATATAGTTGTGTGGTACAGCTTAAAAGTTCTTCAATATACTTTTTTTCTCTGTAGGGTCACCTTTACCTGAGCTATTTCAGATTTTTCTTTGCTATAGAAGAATAGGCATATTTAAAATAGCCTGCTGTGCTACTGCACCTCCACACCTATATTTAAACTTTTGGCCAGAAGAGGACCTGAGAGGGTCAATTAATTTTGAAACCAGTTTGTGACCTTACAGACACTATGAACTGTATGTCCATTAAAAAGCTGCGCAACTATTTTTACATTAAATTCCAGGTGCATTCTGGGACATCCCATTCACAATGACCTATAAATCTGCCCATTGTGACTAAAGGAACATCTGGCTGCTATTGTTCCGTGTTGTCTGTGTTATGCTGTTCAAAAGTCTTGTAGCGCAATTGTTAATCCATCATCCTGTGCAACCCAGCTTTTAGGTTCATAGCAATGCCACACACATGCGCGTCAGAGCTCAGGTGCAGATAAGGTTAAGTGCTCGGGGTGCAGGCCTTGCTCCGAAACCACCTCTTATCTGCCCGACCACCCCAAACACCCAGGTTGTGTTTTAGGAGACACACTGCTTCATAGATTAAATTGCTGTGGTTGGTCGATAGCTACAGATGGAGAATGTCAGATAATGCAGTGAGCTGTTGTGAGAGAAGCTGGCTCACGGGAACTCAGGTCTGCTCAAGAAAAAGAAAAAAAAAGCAACAACAGCACTGAGATAGTAGTGATACACCTGTGTTTGGAATCTCATGCCGTTGAATTCAATATTAATGAAAAAAGTTGCTTGGCAACTGCAATAGCATCCAGTTATGCTAATTGCTGTGATTCTTATCTTACTTACCATTATCTTACCTAATCTTACTTATGTTATATTTACAAATAAAACTATAGGTATCCTTTAATACCTAGTAAAACTATTATACGTATCTTATTGCATATTGTAAGACAATATAAAAAAAAATCAAAAAAATATTTACATTGCTGTTTGAAAGTTTGGGATCAGTAAGATTTTTAATGTTTTTTAAAGAAGTTTCTTATGCTCATCAAGGCTGCATTTATTTGATCAAAAATACAGAAAAAAAAAACCAGGAAAATTATGAAATATTATTGCAATTTAAAATAACGGTTTCTACTTTAATGCACTTTAAAATATAATTTATTCCTGTGATGCAAAGCTGAATTTTCAGTAGTCATTACTCCTGTCTTTGTTGTCACTTCAGAAATCATTTTAATATGCTGATTTATTATCAGTGTTGGAAACCGTTGTGCTGCTTCTTTTTAACTTTTTAAAGAAGCGTTTAATATTTTAAACGCTGTTCTTTTTAACTTTTTATTTGTCAAAAAAATATATATATGTATGTGTGTGTGTGTGTGTGTGTGTGTGTGTGTGTATATATATATATATATATATACAGTATATGTGTATATATATACTGTATATACTTTAGGTACTAGTATGTATTTTTAAAATACTAATGTACTAATATGTAATGCATATGTACCAATTCGGGGTAAAATGTAAAAATCTTTTCTCTGGTTTGCTATATATCATCTAAATGTTTAATTTATT
The DNA here is from genome assembly GCF_001515605.1 of Sinocyclocheilus anshuiensis. Taxonomy (NCBI): domain Eukaryota; kingdom Metazoa; phylum Chordata; class Actinopteri; order Cypriniformes; family Cyprinidae; genus Sinocyclocheilus; species Sinocyclocheilus anshuiensis. The sequence continues at coordinate 1,835,508 of NW_015551076.1, read as the reverse complement.
ATTGATTGCAATGCTTTAAATAAGCTGTACTCTGACAGTTATTCATGTTGCTGTCTGGTAAAACTATAGTATAATATATATTATAGTTATTTTATTTACATCCCTGCAGTCAGGACAGATTGATATTTGGCAGTGAACTTACAGTGAACCTTAAAATGACATTTAGATGCACCTGAAACATTAGAGGTCGTTTGCTATGTGAATATCTAAGTGTTTAGACTTAATGCACTCATTGCATTATTCTTTAGATTGAAAATGAGTTATGTCCTATAAATCTACTTTCTGGCACAGTAAGAAGTAATTTTTGCATTTGAGCCATTAAGTAATACATCATACAGGAAATGGAACAAATAATAGCACTACCTACATATTAATTCACACTGGGCCTTGTATTGTCTGTACTCAAATGCAGCAGACAGCAATACACATAGAATAAAGCCAGTTAATGTTTATCTGTTTATGTAATTCAGACAAAACACAACATATCTAACTTTAACCTCTGTGTAAAGTTTGTTTTTGACATTTATTTAAACCTATGGGTTATAAATTAACCTGGGAATACACTAAACCTCAGAGACTCCAGGCAAAGCCTTACAGTAACTCCCTGATGGCATGGCTTCTGGCTTTGTAAAAGTTGATTTTGTAACCTGAAAATTTGCTGAATTAATCAATATTACTAAACAGAGCTGGTATTGATGTCTCTGGATTGGAAAACAATGCTAAGACAGAATTTGCAAACAGGCTTATCTTGTGATGCATGCCATCAAACTTGCAAGCCATGCGCAGAGAGTTTAGGACTAATCACATCAGTCCAGGGTTCAATTGTGATGGTAACCAAGACGGCGGCCAAGGGGTGAACTCGCCTTGCACCCCAAAGCATTTGAAAACAGTCTGTTACATTAGGAGGAGAAATGGCTGCCTGGGGACTGTAAGATGGGACCCTGACTCAGCTAATGACATTATCAACAAGGCCAATTTTCTTTAAAGGAACAAAGGAAAAAGTTCATTCTGCCTGATCAGAGTCATTGTTGATGAATATAACTATTTATAGACTTATAAGGCCTGCAGTGTTCAACTAAACTTTATGTAACATGAAAAAAAAGTATATTTATTTGATATATATTGTCAAATTGTAGATCAAATTGTTAAATAAGAATAATAATTACATTTAGAAATTCAAAGAAAAAAATATTACTTTAAACCAAATGGGAATAAAATGTTTTAATGAGTTTGCCGATAAGTGTGCTTAACATCGATTGTGCTTAATTTATTTTCTTTTATGGAGGAACTATTGACAATGTTTTAGTATCTGTTGGAACTTATTTGCTCCAGGATCGGATCTATACATTAGTCAATAAACCAATCAATATTTATATTTGTATATATTTCAACATATTCAAAAAAATAGGCATATATAATATGCTATCCGACAATTTTTGTATATTTTTGAAAATATAAATGCATTTTTAAGATGCTCTATATATTTCAATCCAAGAAAATATACTTAAACTTTATACTTAAAAAACTGTTGCCCATAATTTGCATTAACATATAACACATTTAAATGTAAATCAGCAAGGAACTGTCTGTCTGTGTGTGTGTGTGTGTGTGTGTATTGCCATATGGGGAGGAACGCATCTTATCAGTTTTACAAAGTCACTTGCTATGACACACATCCATAAATTTCCATAAATGACCCATCAGAGCTTTCAGGGTGCAGATTAAATCCTCCTACAGTAGACTGTTTAAATGTTGGAAAAACACTTGATACAACTTCACTTAAAAAATAAATACATTACATTACAATGCATTCAATTATGTTAATTTTTTACATGAAAGTTGCTGAACATCACAAGAAATAAATAATGTTGGATGATTTTTTCTAATTATTATAGAGATTCTACTTAAGCTAATGTACTGACCTCATTACAGGTGTTGTGTACAGGTATTGCTGTCATAGTACTTGTTAAGCAATTCAAATATTTTAAAAAGGTTCATGGACCCCTGAAAATCATTACACAACAGGAGTCATTTAAAAGAGTTGGACATAACCAAGAAGGGTTTATTTCGTAACACAGCTGCCTATCTCTATGGTCCTTTGTGAAAGAACAGGTCTGCTGGACTGTTTGAAGCCCCAGTGACTTGGAGAGAAAATAAAAGGAGATTTCACAGTTAAGATTGAAATTAAGATAATAGCCAGAGCTGAATATGAAACATGACTGCACTAGAGCTGTTTGAACAGGTCAGGCGGTGACGTAAACCCGGTCGGATTTATTTACCCGAACTCAAAGCCTAATGGGTCAGATGTTAGAACAGAGCATGCCATGTTATATTAATGAAACTGCCTGCCAAAGAGACATTGCTGCGCATTTTAAGGACGGCACCAATTAAATACTCAGCTCACTGGGGGCTCCTGGTTTTATTCTAAATGTCAAATAAGTTATCAGACTGCATTGCCTAACCTGCTCTGTCTCGGTGCTGCTTGATATCTGTCAAGACGAATACTGACACACATCAGTCACGACTGAGCAGAACACTGACTGACAGCTGGAGAAGAATAAGATGCTTCTTTTGCAGAACAAAATTTGTTTTGCTTTAATCTTGTGTTGATTAACAGGATCAGTTTTTTTATTCACATGCTCCAAGCACTATAATCCAAATTAAAAGCACTAAAAAAAGTGTTCAGTAAACTTGAATTAATTGTGTGGAAAAGGTCTCCTCGATTTAATTAAATTCTTGCATAACTAATAAACTAAACTGAAGTTCTCAGTAAATGTTAACATGCTAAATATAACTTTAGAAAATACAATTAATGATCATTAATATTAATAATAATAATCATGTTATTAATCTTACATTTTATAATTTCATAAAGCATGCAGTGTTCAACTAAAATGTAGAAAACATAAAAATCTAATACCGGTACATAAATACATCCTACATATTATATTGTATTTTAAATATTATATAAATACATATATATTCCCAGATCTCCACCAAAAAAAGGCCAAAAAATATATATAATCTAAAATATGTTTCAAAATATATTTACATTAATTTATTTTCTACCAGTATATTTTCTGGGTCATTTTTTGTACAATTTTTAAATATATTTTAAAATATGTAAATGTTTTTATGTGTAAATGTACTTTTTAGAAGCATTTAAAAATGTATTTTGCCCTCTATATATTTCAGTCCACTGTCGATTTTCAATTGTCAACAAACAATCATTCAGAATAATTGTTTTGTTATTTTACCAAATAAACAAGCTCCCCATTACACTCGCACACATACTCTGGTCTGGAATTCAGCAAACATGGACAAGCACAGCATGAAAACAAAAAAATGGCCTGTATGAAAGGCTGAAATTTGAGAACTGTTGTATCACTAATTAAATTAATCAATGCAAGGGAAATACTGGATCAGCCCTCCGAGAATTAGACAATAACATCTAAAGTGAAATGCAGTTAGTGCAATTACACCCACATAACACATTTCCATAAAACCTTTTAAAACTTAAACAAAACTTTTTTTCTTTTTTTTTTTTGCAATAGCACTCCAGGCACTGGATGGCAAAGTAAGTAAAAGCTTTTTAATGGGGTTGGGCACATATGTCAAAGCTTTACAGGATTAAAATGTTTCAAGTGTCTTCATGCATTACTGTCCATCACCCTCAGGCTTTCTCTTCTCTTACATTTCTTTCAAACACAACACCATCTCTACATCTAACATAATCTCATATTGTTCTGTTTGTGAATGAATATATACGTATATAGCTCAGGATAGTCATCAGTGAAGGGACTATGTGTGTTCTTGGTGCCATCAGCCAATCAGTGTTGCAGTGACATAATTTTTCTTGCGACTGTAGTGTCATTAGTCACATGTATGGAAGCCCGTTTCCGCCAATGAATTAAAAATAAAAAAGGCAATTGCGACTTTTTATCTCACAATTCTGACTTTTTTTTTCTCGCAATTGCGAGTTTACATCTCAGAATTGCATAATACAAAAACTTGCAATTCTTATTTTTTTTTTCTGTAAAGTAACAGCTGTAAAGTCGGTGACTTTTTCATTCTTATGATGTTTTGAAACAAACAGCCAATTAGAAGTATTTACAATAGGATTATTTATAATGGGATTGTCACGATCTGCTACGGTGCGGGAACACGGAGCAAGGAACGAGGAGACCAAGAGTACAGAAACCAAGGAATTTAATAATCTTCACGGGGAATCACACGTAGCACTGTAGACACAAACAATACCGGACGCTGGAGCACACACAGGGAACACAACTGGGGAACAGGAGCCCTCCGTGGGGTTAACTCGGGATCCGGATAGCGCTTAAGTGGTACCTGGGATAAATTAAACATGGGAAAGGAAGGCACATGAGGAAAACAACCACAAAACATGGAACAGAGTCTGACAGGGATGCTACAATATTGAGGCTTGATCAATATCAATTCATTATGTTATGTTATGTTATGTTATGTGATGTGTTGTTATGTGCTGTTATGTTATGTGTTGTTATGTTATGTTATGTTATGTTATATTATATTGATATATCTTCTGAAAATAAGTTAACAAACTTTTGCTTACAAGATATAAGCCAAAAATTATATGAAACATTTATTCGGACATTGGATTAGGATATTGATTAGTTATTTTGCAATCTGAACTTCTACTTCAGCATCTCTTCATTCTTACCATAAGTACAGCATCAAAAGAAGTGTAAAATTTTACTGAAAGTCTCTTGAAATGAGAGAATCCTCCCCTAATGTTTCATGAAGCAAAGCTCTCTGAGGGGCATGAATGGTCGTTCCAGAGTTTCTCTGGTGAATCTGTTAGTAATGGCTGGATGAAGGTTGGAAGGGACTCCAGGGCTGTGTCTCTGGATTGTGGCCAGGGTGGGAGTAGAGCCAGCAGTCTCAATGACAGACACTAGGCCATCTGTTGAGCTCTCATACACATGAGAAACTTCCACCAATGCTCGTCCTCAGGGTAAAAAAAAAAAAAGGCGACATGAGCACAAGTAGAAATGACAAAGGCAGTTACTTTAGTCGCCTTAGTTTCAGGCATTATGATATAACCAGGCATGTCTGGTGACAGCATAATCTCAAAATGGATTCAGACAGGGTGGAAACATTTGACTGGAGGCACTTTGAGGAAATCAGTTGACTGACTTCAGGTTACACCTGTATTGTAAGACAAGTCGCAAAGAAAAAGAATACTAATTATATAAACAAAATGTAACATTTACCCTTTAAGACATTGCTATCTTGACTCCAAGGGTTAATAAAAAGAATAGGCATATCATGTAAATACTAAATTATTAAAATAATAACAAGCTTAAATAATTTTTTTTTTTTAATGTAGAGAGCAAAATAAATTGAACCAAGCTAAATCAAAGTGCTTTTCAGACTTTATATTAAATGCCACTAATTATGTTGCAATTATTTTTAAAAGTTGTTGTTTTTAAAGCAGTACTTTCCTTTTTCCAGGCAGTAACACTCACAGAGGGGGTGAAACAGAGTTCGTCCACTAATTTTGTCTTTGCCTTATTAAAAATAAAGGCTGTGAGTAATATTAGCTTTCAACAAAAATGCAGTTAATGCTTTACAACACATTGAATTAAATCATGTCTTATATGTCCTTTGGTCATGATTAGGTAAGTGCAGAATGTCTGAATGTCTCACACAGAATGTCACTAATGCCTCATCTCGCTTCTCTCTGTGGCATCTGTCAGAAGTGCTTTTGTAATATTGGTGACCTCACCATTTCAATAACGAAAAAGTATCTGTAAAGTATGGAAGCCCATTTCCACTAGGGAATAAAAAAGTAAATAAGGTACTTATCAACGTTTGATCTCACAATTCAGATTTTGTTTCTCGTCATTCTAAGGAAAAAAGGCAGAATTGTGAGATAAAAAAAAAAAACAGAATATAAATATATATAACTTTTATAGGCAATTCTTAGTTTATATCTCACAATTCTGACTTTTTTCCATTTATTACGTTTATTCTGTGGCAGAAACGGGCTTTCATAACATAGGATCCTTGTTTGAAAAGCCATTTTACTTCAAATTGAATACACAGCTCTAATTAATAAACTATTGGGTATTAGAACACTGCATAATTTTAAATGACTTTACAAGTCATGTAGTTTAAGCAGTTTTATAAATGTTATGCTGCAAAGTCACACAGTACAAACAACATTATACAAACACATAAGCCTATAACAAACATGGCTGACAAGCCAAACACTATAACATGGTATTACATTAAAATGTACAAATAAAAAAAAGCTAATCTCATTTCACACAAATCATATAATACTTGCTCTGATTTGACCCCAGTTTGGCTAGTATATTATAGTATAGTATTGTATAGTGTGACAGTATGATATAACACTATTAAAGTTTTACATTAAGAAACATGAGAAACAGTGGCTCAATTAGAAGAAAATGTCTACAAATGCTACAAAATGTACATGGAGGGTTTCACTCATTCAGGTTGCTAAATGCCTGTGCTTGTTTTCTGATCCTTGCACATTATACCCTAAATTGATACAGTCACCATGAAAATCAGGCCTGTCATTTAGTGGAGTCAAAGCTATCATTATTAATTTAACATTTAAAGCAAGCTAACAGCTTGGCTTTATAGAGTTGGCCTGTCATAGACTGAAAGCTGAGTTCCCAAATCTGTCAGTGCTAGTTTAGCCACAAAGCTGTTTGAGGCTTAAACCCATATTTTCCATCAAAGGCCCCATTGTCACCAAGTTATGATGTATTTTCCAGAGTCAAAGAACGTTTATGCATGGATGGCAGCCTCACAGAAGAGCAGAATCAGGCGGTTTTCTTGGATGAAGGGAAGTGACTGTGACTAACAGCCATCTGGATGCTGCTGTGTGGCGTGAAAGAAAGCTGAGGGGTCCGTTTGGTTTGTGTCTGCGAGATTGGCCATTCACACACTGATGCAGGAGTTCTAAGATGAGAGAAATCTAAACGACATGCAGCGGTGGCTGATAGAGATAAAAAGGCTGCTTCAAAACCAAGTGAGGTGCCTGGATGTACTGCATAAAATAGCAAGAAGTTGCATACCTTTTAGGTATGTGCTATTTTGTCCTCACCCTCTTGTAGAAGTGCATTGAAATTAATGGAGTGATTTGGTGAGGAATAGCCTATAAGCTTAAACGTATGTATTAAAAGACGTACAAATTATGAAAAATTGACAAAATAACATTTTCATGAAGAAGAAAATAAATGCATGGGTGAATAGTTCACAATGAAACCAGCAACATGCATTAGAAAAAAATGTTTTCATGCTTTAAATACTTTTCAGGCTGAATATATGTATACTTTCACTCAATTATAATGCCAATATTTATTTACTTATGTAGATATAAAATCATAGAGGCTGTTCCTAGAAGAAAACAACTTAATTGTATTATTACATTATGATTTAAGTATTACTTTTCAGGCTTAATATTTACATACTTTTACTCAATTATAATTCCAATATATAAACCATCAGACATACTGTATGCTGTGTATTAGAAGACACTATGCACCAAGAGAGGAAATAGAAGAGGAGTGTTCAGAAAGTTATAACCGAGACAGAATATTATATCTTTTATAAAGCACTTTGATTTCTTTTTTTCATTCCCATCTATGACAGATTTCACTTTACTCCCTTACATTTCCGTGGATCACTTTTTGGATAACCCACAGTTTGGTTCATGCTTTTCTCGTATAACAAAGAATAGGGTGAGTTGCCCTCTGATATAAAACATTTGGTCCCTCAGACCATATGGTTTGTGTATTCATAACAGTTTAGGTTTGGAAAAGTTGGAAAAGATTAAAACTGACTCAGGAGAGTTCAAAGTCATTGACCTTGGAGAAAATAATGTCTTGGAGTGCATTTACTGATTTACTTAGTCACTTCTATCAAACCTCATTGTGTAAGAAGTTTGAATGTTTATATATGCACCATGTATTTCAATGAAATTGGACTTGAGTTTGAGTCAGTTCAAAGTCAGATCAAGGCCTTTGTTGCTACAAATCCAAACAAGTTGAATGTACTCAATTTAAATTCAATTATGTCATCTCTCAAAAACTTGTGGAATCAAGTTCAGAATAATTTCATTAAAGTTAACAAGCTACAAGTAATCTGAACTCTGAATTTGAAATAGTATTGCTTCAATACATGAGTTCAGTTCAGCTGTTATAGTTGAAATAATATGATAATTATTATGAAATATACTTATTTCAGTAACATAGTTGGCCAGTAGGTGGTGACAGGTGTCTGTTTTTATCGGTGAGTCTCTTGAATCATTCATTGAACCGACTTGTTCAAAAGCACAGATTCATTCAGTAATGTCATCATAAATGAGTCATTCATCACTCACTCAAACAATTAATTCTAATTGACTGAGTTAACAAGTGACTGTCTTAATGATTAAGTCTGAATTATTTACTCATCTGATTCATTCAGTTACACTGGTTTAATTAAGTGAGTAAATGAATCTTTATTTTTCCAAATAGTTAAACATTTTTGCACATCAGTAAGAAATTCTTTAGAATAACAACAGTTTCCTTAACCTCCTTGCAAATATTAATAAGAAACCTTTTTTTACCCTTAATTTTACCCAAATGAAGATTACGAAGACATTTTCTGATCTCAGAGCATCACATGCTTTCCTCTCATTTCCAAACGTGACTTAACAGAGTGTTAACAAAGGAATAAATTCTACTTCCTGTACAATGAGCAATGCATTGAGCACCAGACCATGGATGACTGCTCTTCTGAACTTTTGCCAGCCTCCTTATTCATTCATATCCCCATTACTTTTGTGCAGAATTAAAAGACCCTATGGGGTAATTTTGGGCCAATTTGTCCAGGGCTCGATCTTCTTGCAAAAACTATTTTTATTTGTAACTACTCCCTTTTGTACAAAGAAGAAGAGCACATGTGAAACACAGTTTCAAAAAAAAGGAATGGGACAGAAAAACTGATTTCAATTCTCAGTGATCCTCAGCCACTATGTAAAATGTTGATTCATTTACATGTCATCGAAAGATAAAAGCATTAATTTCCTACTCAAAAGAGACAGTAAACCTAGATGCTTTTAGTCTGCAATGGCAAACTGTCTTTTGATCTGTGTGGCCTGTATTGGCTGCCAAGGTCATTTCTTGGCCTCTTGCATTACGCTTGTCAATCACAGAGAGCCGCAGGCTATCTGAGCTTCGACTTCCTTCACATTTTCTTGAATAGGGAGCATTTGAAGTCTGTAGAAATTGGCATATGGATCCACCAAACCACTGCGGTGACAATCACAAGGCCCTTTCTCTCCATTCCTCAGCCTGACGACTTTATGGACAAAGCGGTCTCATTCAGCTGATAACTGTACCTTAAAAGGTCCATAAAGATTGCTTTCTGACACTGTAATCATGCTTCTCATCGCACAAATCAATACTGTAACCAGCCGGAGATGTGGCTGCTTTAGCACTCGCGGCCCCAGGCCACTTAACATTCTGCACAGACGTGTGGCTACATTATGCTCCCTTATAACTGACAAAATTAATTCCTAGAATTATTATCACCTTACCTCAAGTCAAGTTTACTGTCAGTCAGTAGACAACTGGATCACTGGAAGGAAAAAAGGCCATTTCTTTATTTTATTTTTTTTAAAGGGGTCATCGGATGCCCATTTTCCACAAGTTCTCTGAGAGACGGTAAACTTTAGCCGCATTCATCGTGAAACTTGCTAAATAGCACGTTATTAGGAAAGGCGATTTGCAAAGATTCATACAAAAAACCTTATACGTAAAAATTTAACCACTGCGTCTTCAGCGGCTCAGATGTTGGGAGTAAACGACGACTGCTATATTCATTACTACATCGTAAACTTTAGCCACATTCATCGTGAAACTTGCTAAATAGCACGTTATTAGGAAAGGCGATTTGCAAAGATTCATAAAAAAAACCTTATACGTAAAAATTTAACCACTGCGTCTTCAGCGGCTCAGATGTCGGGAGTAAACGACGACTGCTATATTCATTACTACATCCAACAACAAAGCACCTCAGTCGCTTAGGAGTCATTCTTGTCTACATCTGCTCCGGCAGTGAAACAATGGCGGACTGATGACAGCTCACTCAGGGCAGGTCTAAGGTAAGACACCAGTCCAGTCTGTGCTGAAATGCTAACGCACTGTCAATTAACTATAGTGGGAGGGGCCTTTCATCCGTGTGACATTACACAGACAAGAAGCTGAGAACGGCTTGATTTGAGAAAGGGGTAAAGATTTTAGTAGATTAAAAAAAAAACACTGGGTGGATTTTTATCATTATAGGGTGGTTGTGTACACACACTGCCAACACACATTTCAGTTCAAACAACTTGTAAAAGTGCATGTCGCATTGAGAAGGGTCTGGCTGCAGCCTCGCACTTACACTCTCAGACTTGCATTCTCAGAAAGTCTGAGAGTGCAAGTGCAAGGCTGCAGCTAGACCCTCTTGGTCGCATCCGATGACCCCTTTAAGCAAGAATATATTATTGTTTGATATTTGCCTTGTGTAGGTGGAAGTGTTCATGTACAGAAATGATTCCACCACCATCAGTCATAACACAATATTGTATTATACTTAAACCTACATTCTGAGCCAGCATGCATAAACAGATTTTAATTTACTCTGTGTGACTCATTGGGCTCAGCTAGCTGTCCTGGTAATTGCCAGTATCGTGATATGTGCACTTTATTGTGCACTTTGGTGAGAAAGTAAGTAGTTTGAACATAACAGTTAGGCCTACATTGACTTTTATTTTTGAAGTTTAAGAATTCAGTTTAGACACTGAGGACCTGGAGTTTGTGATCCACACTGTATCTCATATTCATGTTATGATTTAACATCGTATGCAACGTTAACTTCGTATTCATGTTAACTTGCTGCTTATGCATTTACATGACCATATAAACCATATAAACATTCTCCAGCAGAAACGTATCAGTTTTTGTATAATGAGGAAAATCGTATTAAATAAATCTGTTTTTTCAAGCTTTTAAAATGGCCTTGTGGTCTCTGACACCCCAAACAGAACAAGACAGTTAAAGCTCTGAAAATCAATTAAAATGGCTTTCAAAAGCATGACTGCTTTGTAAACTTGATTTCTTTCATTCTTGCTGTTGTATAATAATTGTAATTTTTCTGCCTGACTTTCCATAGGATTCTGCAATCACCTTTGCAGCTGTTGCCTGGAGATATCTTATCTCCAAAAGACCAACACTTCAACCCATAATCCTTGCCGGCTGACACCCTCTTGACACCCAATGCAGCCACCTATTGTATGTGAATGACAGCTTCCTGCTTGTCGAATCTGATCATTTCTCACATGCCCACACGTGTGTACTCCTCACTCAAGCTCACACACGGCTTTGGATGGCTTTGTAAAGTCCCAAACCACCGACAACAGTTTAAAAAGCGGATACAACATACAAAAGGTGAGGAAATTGATGTTTAGATTCTTTTTTTCTTAAAAGAAAAGCCAGTCCCTTCATTGTATAGCTTTTCAAGACATCAGAGACGGCAATCTCTGTGAAGCTAAAAAAGAGACTTTAAAAAGAAATGCATTTAGTGAAACCAACAACCATCATTTGCATTTCAAAGGCAGCGTTTGAGAGAGTAAAGGTGATTTCCCTCCTCCTTTCATTTGAATCTATGGCCAAAGGGGATAAATATTCTATGTTGGTACAATAATATGAGGAAAAAACGCTACGCACTTTGTGTCACTCACACATCTGACAGGTGGAGGCAGCAGGCAGACAAGCTCTAAAGAGCTCCCTCTACAGCATAATTTGATACATCAAAGCCTGTATGTATGCCAAAATATATTTTTGTTGCCGAGCATTACTTTTATTTAGTCTGGCCCCAGAAATAAACCCTGTCTTTTTTGCTTTTAACATGAAGAACCACAGGTGAAACTGAACAAGCTATGCCAAACAGAAAGGGCAAGTGCTGGCAAAGTTAAAAAATTTGCAATAGAATTTTGAATTTGTCACCACTGTACAGAATGTGGTTTTCAGTTTATCCATGGAGCACAAAAAGAGATTTAGGAAATCTGAAAAGCAGTGAACACCTGAAAAAAGGAGAACCACCATTTCGTTCCTGAGAGATGTATTGTACACTGCTTTGGATTAAACTTTTTGCTAAGAGACAAGTATACAGTGATTAAAATCAGATCAAAACAAGGAAATGCTTTCTAGTATCATGTACTGTAATTGTTTGTGATCTCAAGATTTGCAGTTATTATTTTTATATGGTCATAGGTGAGAAAAGCAGTTTATTCTGTGAATATATTACATATAAGTATATATTACATATAGAAGTGAATATAGGCTATAAGAAGATTTAGTTGATCTGTGTTTTCCCAGATGAAATATATAATGTTTGTTTGCTCAAATAATTAAACACATAATAAAATAAAATAAAATAATAATGATTTAAAGAAAAAAGGATGAAATGCAGAAATCAGAGAGAAAGATATGAAGCGCGAATAGCTCAATGTTTAGATGAAAGGAAATGGCCCAGTTTTATAAATGACACAAATATGGATTTATGGACAAAAAAAAAATCTATGGAAGTCAATGTGAACTGGTAACACTTTAGTATAGGGACCAATTATTACTATTAACTAGTTGCTTATTAGCTACAATATTGGCTGTTTATTAGTACTTAGAAAGCACATATTCTGCATGACCATATTCAACATCCCTAATCCTACCCAATACCTAAATTTAACAACTGCTTTATTAACTATTAATAGGCAGCAAATTAGGAGTTAATTGAGGCAAATGTCATAGTTAATGGTTTGTTAATAGCGAGAATTGCATCTTAAAATAAAGTGTGACCGAAACGTTCTATTTACCAAGATTCTTCAAAACATCTTCGTTTCTGTACAACAGAAGAAAGAAATGTATACAGGTTTGGAATAAATAACCTGGGGGGGGGGGGGCGGTGTAAACTATCCCTTTAAGAGACTAGAAAGACATAAGAGAACGGAGCTCTGTTTAGTTCAGCCTCCTCAATATTTCTAATAGGCTATTTGTGAAACTGATTGCCATTTTGCAAGCAACCCTGTTTCCATCTGCTTTCCCCACAGTTGGAGCTGCATTCTTCACTGACAATCTTATCTGTCTTTTACTTTCTTACTGGTCTCATCCTGTTCTAGTGGGTGGCAAAACAGCAGTGATAAGGTACAAACTGGGTTCTGAACAAACTGAGTTTAGGGTTCTGAACAAATTACCAACCACTAGATAGATAGATAGACAGATAGATAGACAGATAGACAGATAGATAGATAGATAGATAGATAGATAGATAGATAGATAGATAGATAGATAGACTTTGGTTTCACAAGTTGTCTGTAATGTGTTCCAAACGTCACTATAAACCGCATCTCTCTCCTGATGGATTAACTTCATTACTGATAGGAAGTGGTCACTTTAAAATAGCTAGTTGTAATGTTCAGTAAACTTTAAACAGCAGCCCCCATAAGCTTCTGGCTGAGCTGCTTCTATTTCTTCCACAAAAGCAATGGTTTTGTGGATGTTTTAGAGAGATTCACGCAGTACATCAGCACAGAGGGAAGTGAAGCAGTCATCATTATCCAGCAATGAGCCGGTGCAGATGACCTTTTAAATATGTGCAGGCGGAGATTAATTCATATGTCAGAGAAACCAAAGGAGGGTTTCGAAACCTCAAGCTAGATTACACAGACATGTGTGAAGGTGAATGTCTCATGTTGTGCTGAGCTTCTTTTTCAAAGTAAAATATATGAATATCAACCAGAAGCAAAATTAATAGCTTATATTTGATGATAGTGCTACATATTTCCATCAATAACAGACTGTAGTCATGGACTTCCTCGAGCATCATACACCATCCAGGATTAAATACAGAGAATAAAATAGAGAATTCCTTTTAAATTCAATTTCATTTCATTTATGAATGAATGAATTAATGCAAAAATCTACTATCTTTTACTCACTTCATTCCAAATGCATGACTTTCTTTCTTCTGTGGAATTCAAAAGAAGACTGGAGCAACACTGAACCACATTGACTTTCATTGTAAGTAAGTAAGTAAAGAAAGAAAGAAAGAAAGAAAGAAAGAAAGAAAGAAAGAAAGAAAGAAAGAAAGAAAGAAAGAAAGAAAGAAAGAATTTTTAATTTTTTTTTTTGTGGGGGGGGGGGGGACCTGTCCCTTTAGAATGTAGTTTTTATTAGTGTATTTTAGTATCATTTTTCCATTAATGTTACTCACAACATATGAAGTATTTCCAAAAACATTACAAGACATCAATAACCATTTTTGAAAAGCTGAATATCGAAATTTGGATTTTGATGGAGTAGAAGCAGAGCGAACAGCGTTGTTACCTTTTATTAATAAAAGGAATAAATTTTTCAATAAATTACCTTTCATTTTATGGACAATGGTGGAAAAACGCATTTCCAGAATGCTCTAAGTTACCCAAAATGGTTATAATCAACATGAAGAGGACTTAAAAGATGTTAACATACAGAGTAACAGAGTTACTCTCTTGTGTGACTATTTTGAATTTATTTTAATCGCAATTCAGTAAATCCTTTATGTAATTTCAAATCAATTTCCAATTCAACTTCCTGTGTGACCAATTCAACTTAAACTCCAACTTGTGAAGGAAAAAGCAGCCAATTCAAGGCTAACAACTGCAGTCATTATTTTCCACATCTGTGCTTTTTTTTCTGAGAAGAGACTCTCTGAAGCGGACCTAAATCCACTTCAAACAGGCCTTATTCCAACACAAGCACACATTATCACACGCACATTTCTCCTCCAAACACAAGACATCACTATAATCGTGTTCTGTTCCTTCCTTTCTTTCTGTGTATTCATGTGTGCCCACTATGTCGACTTGAATGAAGACCATGTTCCTTTCCATCTGACCCTTTCAGCCTTTACCTATCATAGACGTGCCCACCTGCAAAGCCTATACACAGGTGTTCCCACTGAACTGTGCCCTAGGCCGTGAGCGAAGACCACCGAGCAGCGAGGCGGCAACTGAATGGACACAACAGCATACCTTCTGCGTGACTGAGCATATTGTTTTGTGTTTATATTCCATATCTATCTTAGGACCTACTGTGCCATTGCTTCTGCACCTCCTGCTTTTCATAGACATTCCTGATTGAAAAGACAGTCCCTTTGAATTTTCTGTGATTTCTGCACCATTCCTAAATCTGCTCTCACATCAGTGTGTGAAATGTTTTAAAGGTATAGTTGTCATCATTTACTCACCCTCGTTTCATTCTGATGCCGTATTATCATTTTCTTTCCTCTGTGAAATACAAAAGGAAACGCTATAGGCTGAATGTCTGCGCTGCTAATTTCCATGTGATGACAGGGGATGATGATTTATGCTGCCAAGCTCCAAACACACAAAAGAACAGCATGATTTTTTTGAAATTTTTTTGTTTGAAAGATTTTTTTGTTTGCAAAACAAAAATGTAATCAAAAATGTTAAAACCGAAAATTTAAGTGATTTTTTATTGATAATCTTCCCCTCAGCGATAATTCTGAAATTTTCTTTAAATATTTTTAAACTTGATCATGTGGCATGCTAGTACCTAAGGTGCTTGACATCAAACCTGGTTTGACAAGACTGTTTTGAATGTATTTTCGGTAACACTTTCTATGAAGCCTGTATTTATAATACATTATAAGTGCTACTGTAAATATTTGCTAACACTTTATTTTGATGGTCAACCAACAGATAAACTGACTATAAGTGTCTTTGCAAGTACGTCAACTTATTCTACCATACTAGATTCTACCATTCTTGAGCATACTAATACTCTAATGAGAGTTAGTTGGCATGTAGTTGCAAAGTTGCTTATAGTCGATTGATTAAGGGGACCATCAAAATAAAATGTAACCATATAAAACATTGCATTTTTTTCAGTTGTAGTATAAAGCTCACATCAGTTAATTAACATTAGCTCCACAGGAAACACTCAAATAACACTCAACATCTAACCACTCACAAGCTGTAGTAAGATACTGTGCAGATCTTAAATAAACAATGTCAAGATATGATACAGTCCATTATTCTGTAAATGAAGTAGATTTAATATGGTGTTCATTGTGTTATAAATAATCATACTCTTAAACTTATAACCACAAATACGTAAGTATTATGATGTATTATAACTGTTGTTATGATTATTCATGAGTTGATACAACATATTATACGTTTTTTTATAATGCATTATGCATTCATTATAATGCCTTAAGAATACCCTTATAATGTATTATGAATACGGGCTTCATAGAAAGTGTTACCGTATTTTCTTTTTACTACTTTTATGACTACTTTATTTACTACTACTTTGTCCTTTTTGGAGCTTTGCAGTAAAAATCACCAGTATGCACAACAGCACCTCATACGACTCTTCATTTCATGTGATTAATTTTTAATGTATTTTACAAATGTACTATTCATATTCTTTATTTTAGTATTATTTATAAACTATTATAGATTTGTTATTTAGCTTTTATTTCTATTTTAATTTTAGTTAAAAAAAAATGTAATTTGTATAAAGTTTCATAGTTTTTTCTATTTCTATTTAGCTTTGATTTATATTTATTTCCGTTTTAGTCCTTTTTAAACATATTTAAACTTATTTTGGTTAGTTGGCAAGGCAACATTTCTAATATTCAAGTTTTCCATCTAATGTATGCATATTTTATTTCAGTTCAAATA
This sequence comes from Sinocyclocheilus anshuiensis, assembly GCF_001515605.1. Classification (NCBI taxonomy): domain Eukaryota; kingdom Metazoa; phylum Chordata; class Actinopteri; order Cypriniformes; family Cyprinidae; genus Sinocyclocheilus; species Sinocyclocheilus anshuiensis. The sequence continues at coordinate 1,818,713 of NW_015551076.1, read as the reverse complement.
ACAATTTCAATAGCTTTAGTTTAACAGCAACAATACTTATTTCTTTATTTGCAAAGCATTTTTAATGCACATTAAAGTGCACATTTAAGTAAGTTAGTAAATAAATAAATACATTTAAGTAAATAATTTAATAAAATGTCTCTATACTTCAACACCTGCTAAAATGTATCTGAGCCATTTGCATTTTAACATGAGCTGTTCACAACATGTTTTTCAGAGACGTTTATTGGTCATTTGGAGGTATGAGTAATAATCATTTATCTGTATTATACATTGTAAGAAAGTATATAGTAAAAATGGAAAACTGTACTGGTAATTTTCTGCAAGGTAGTTAGTATCCGTTAAGTTTACAGACATTTCCTTTAACCCTAAAACACAGAGTAACACACCTGTGAAAAATTGTAACATTAACACACTGTATTGGGCCATATTTTGAAAGACTTTTCTTAGAGTGTAGAAGTGTTAGTGTCAGTCTTGCATGAAATCAAAGCTCTACTTCTTCCTTGCTTGACGTACACTTACCAGAGGGCTTTATTAGCATAAATCCTTTCAGAGGAATTTGTATCACAGGCTTGTGATAAAACAAGACAATTTCCACTATCACCTCCTTACAGCGGTCAAAGCACCTGTGTCCTTTTTTCTTGTTTCCATTTGGGTCTATTCACAGAGGGGAGAAAATGCCTTTTTAATGACTCACTCACTCCTGTATGTCATACGGGTCAAGGATACTGCGGGTATACACAGCAGCACTTGCTTCACGCTGCATTGTTCCTTAAATGAATCTCGACGGCTTTTAATCAGAGATGCCAATCACTTCAAACTCTGAACACTGGTTACAACTCACAGTTAACAATAATGTGATTATTCCAGCTCTATTGTCCCCCCAAAACAAGTTTCTTGTGTTGGGAGCCTGATAGCTTAGCTGTATGAAACCATAATTAACCTACTGCTGCAGGATCAAGTTGTAAATCTTGCTGAAACTGAACTTACTGCATGGAATTCAGTTTCAGATTTGTTCTCCTCGGGTTGCTTGGCAATTGTTTTTAAACACTTTTTATTAGTGGATTATGGCCACGTCATCAGCAAAATTTGCTATTATTGCTCAATTTTTCCCAGATATTCTGCCAGTACTCTAAAATAAAAAAGGCAGAATATGTTCTTGCGTCAGGAAAAAAGAAAACCTTCTCTAATCAAAAATCGATTTTAACTTCTGAAACTTTCAGGAGTTTTTTTTCTAACCAACTGAATTCAATCAAATGGTTCAGTTATTTCAACTGAATCAATGCTAAGATTCTGAAGAATTACATCTGTTAATTATAAAACCAATATCTAATAAAGAAGTATATAAGATATAATAACTCAGTAATGCATTTTAAAGGAATTGTTCACCCAAAAATGAACATTTGGTGAAAATTTACTCACCCTCAAGCCATATAAGATGTAGATGAGGTTTTCTAGTGTTAATTAGTTTTTTTTTTTTCCATCTAAATAGATTTGGAGAAATTTGGCATTACATCACTTGCTTACCGATGGATCATCTGCAGTGAATGGGTGCCATCAGAATAAGAGTCCAAACAGCTGATAAAAACATCACATCAATCCAAAAGTAATCCACACGAATCCAGTCCATCAATTAACATCTTGTGAAGCTAAAATCTGCAAATCGGCACCCATGCAGAGGATCCACGGATGCAAATGATGTAATGCTAAATTTCCCTAAATCTTCAAAAAAAAAAAAGCAAACTATTCCTTTAAATATGTGGCCTATAACTGGTGAATGTTAGATTATACAGCTACTGTCATGATTTATATTTATGCTATCACTGCTTCAGGGATTAGAGTTTTTGGGATTTTTTTCCAGTTGTTTTTCATCAAAAAACACATCAGCTACACATTCAGCAACCTCTGAGACACTGAATACAGATATCTGACAGCTAAAGGTCACTACAATGTCTGTGCTAAATAAATATTAAACCCAGAGGAAAGGCCTAGAATAGAATATCATGAAATCTTATGAAATATGACAAACATCAAACATTGTTTGAACTATCTGAGACATTTTTCCCAGAGTTCTGGTTAATGTCACTCCCTGGCATCTTCCCAATTCAGCTTCATTATTTCACAGTGAATGACAAATATATTATAACAATTTATTTCAGACATGCTGCCAGTCTGTGTATCAGTGATGGGTGGTTTTAAATGACTCTTTCTGCAGGTTTCATTGGCAACAAGTGATTCATTTTATGAGTGAGTTGCTTCATTCGTTTACTCAGTTGAGTCATTAAAAATGACTTATTAAGGAACAAAACAAACTACTACTATCTTTCTGGATAATTTTTATCAAAACGTTGATTCATTCATTCATTTGAATGAAACAAGGGACTGTCTATTCACACGTTATTCACTACATTTACATAACCAGTTGGCAATAAATAAATGAATAAAACCCTTTCAGCTCAATTATTTGTCATGTTAGAGATGCACACCATGCGCTGACATGCCAACCTTTGAGACATGAATATTTAATGCTGTAACTATCTATTGATTTAGTGAATAGTGTCACGTTTTCCTTCTTGACTAAAATAAACATCACATCACTTCATGTGTAACAGCACTACTGCAGTTCTGTCTTTTGCCCTTGAGTAAGGCACTTAAGACCAGGCTGCTCAAGGGGAAGACTGTCCCTGCAATTAACGTACCATAAGTCACTTTAAATGAAAAGCATCTGGAACTAACTTCCTCTGTTTGTGAGTCCGGTTCAGATGGATGATGTTTAAAACAGGAGTCAATACATCTTCGAGAGACTTGGGATTTTATCTCTGCCCCTGCACCATTTGTTCCTGGCGCAAGGGCAGAGATTATATACAGTGCATCCAGAAAGTATTCACAGCGCTTCACTTGTTCCACATTTTGTTATGTTACAGCCATATTCCAAAATGGATTAAATTCATTATTTTCCTCAAAATTATACAAACAATACCCCATAATGACAACGTGAAAGAAGTTTGTTTGAAATCTTTGCAAATTTATTACAAATTAAAACGAACAAAAAAAAACGTACATAATTATTCTCAGCCTTTACCATGACACTCAAAATTGAGCTCAAGTGCATCCTGTTTCCACTGATCATCCTTGAGATGTTTCTACAACTTGACTGGTGTCCACCTGTGGTAAATTCAGTTGATTGGACATAATTTGGAAAGCCACACACCTGTCTATATAAGGTCCCACAGTTAACAGTGCATATCAGAGCAAAAACCAAGCCCTGAGGTCAAAAGAACTGCCTGTAGACTGGTGACCAAGAACCTGATGGTCACTCTAGTTGAGCTCCATGATCATATAGCAGATGGGAGAAACCACAGAAGGACAAACATCACTGCAACACTCCACCAATCCGGTCTTTATGGTGGTGTGGCCAAACTCAATCCTCTCCTCGGAGGAGGAGGAGTAGTAGTAGCTTTTATAATAATAGTGAAGTCATTGGAAATATTACACAATTACAAACACCATTGGGCCTTTGTGTAGATTTTGGCTCTGAATTTAGTTAATTTTAAGAAAGAAAGAAAGAAACTGCTATATGATATAGGTCAATCTACAGTATATGTCTGCCTTCCTGTATGTATGTGCGCGTGTGTGTGTGTATATATATATATATATATATATATATATATTACTTTCAAATGATTAATCGTGGTCAATCACATCCAAAATAAAAGTTTTTTTTGCATAATATATGTGTGTGCTTTGTATATATATTATGCATATATAAGTACACATGCATGTATATATTTCAGAAAAATATGTTAATATATTTATATGTATTTATTTATAATATAAAATATATGAATATAAATACAGACATGTAAATACATGTAAATATTTTCAAAATATATACTGTATGTGTGTGTATTTATTTATACATTATAAATATACACAGAACACACACATATATTATGCAAACAAAAACTTTTATTTTTGATGCGATTAATCGCAATTAACCATTTGACAGCACTAATATATAAAATACAGATTTGCAGTGCATGCAGGCAGACATATAGGTGCCTATAACTGATTGACCTAACCAGCTATCTATTCAGTCATCTGTTGAAAGCAATTTGTTTCACCGACACTTGTAAAAGAATAGCTCATTCCCTATTTCCACCGATAATAAAGGTTGAAATGTAGATACAGGCGAGATTATGGGTAATTAAGGCTGGCGTATGTTAAATGTGAGTGCTGTGAAATCCAGAGGAGGAGGGGCAGTGTGGGATGCCAGGCTCTGAGGCCGTCAAGGGCGATTATTGGGTGCTGGGAGAGATGCTGTCCTTTCCAATTAGGCAGAGCTGCTGTCGACAGGGGTGAGAGACTTCTGGAGAAAATAAGACTCAGGGAGACAGCAGTGAGATGTGGAGAGTGGAAGAAAGATGCTAAATATGTTGGAAAAGGGGTTTTCATGACAGAATGTGATGGGAGCCGAGGTCCAATGAGGAGATCCTGGATAGACTTCTCAGATTTAATTAGCGCCCGTATCAACAACTGATGGGGGCTATGTTACCGTGGCCAAGTTTCCACCAACAATCCCACCATGAAATTAACTTGTTGTTCACATTTGTGTCTCTAATTTGCTTCTCAGTGACAGTTTCTTCTTACTGAACTTTTTGTACTGCAACTCATGTCACACGTCAAGGGCATATTGAAGTGTAGTATTGTTACCATTGATTCAACTAAAATGAGGTATTTGTGGGTATCTTAGAATTCATTTTTCTAAATGGTTTTCACTGAACTTTTCCGTCATTGTATCCACTAACTATACTATTTAGATGTAGTACATCCAACTCCAGTTAACAAAAATATGTTCTATGAACATTTTACTAACATTATAAAAAATATTATCTCTGAACATTCTCTGAACTTTCAAAGTGTCCAGTTTTTAAATGTTTTTTTTTTTATTTAAAAAAAAATCATCATTATAGGAACATTTCAAAAACATTATAGGAATGTTACTTAGGAATGTTCTCTGAACATTCTGAAACAAGCTGTTTGGTGTTGCTTTTTTTATTTTCTATGAGAAATGCTTATTATGGAAAACAAAGTGACTACTGATATCTCATAACATCAGCATAAGCACTTGTGGCAAGTCACATACATTAAATAGTTTGAAATATCACACACAGACCTCAAAACTGGGTACATGAAACATGATAAGGGTAGCAATAACTGATCATTCGGATTAGAGGAACATGGTCATCCTGACATCAGAAGATAACAAGTTACTAATGCATGCTGGGAAGAGAGTGAACCACACAACTATTTTTTCATTGTAGGCCTATTTGAAGCATTTGAAAATAAATAAATAAATAAATAAATAAAATTTGGTTTGCATTAAACCAAGCATTATTGTTGTTGGTTCTAAGTTAATAAATAAATAAACAAACACACAAACATAGTACATTGTAATAGAAAAGCTGCTCTGAGATGCATTACATGCTCGCTTCCTTGAATTCCTTCAAACGTACCTTGCCCAGAATGGCTAATGTCGACGAGAGGCTTGCGGATCCATATGCAAAGCTTTTATTCTATAACGAAGTCAAAACAAGCAAGGGTCAGACAATGGCAAACGGGTATATTTGCATTAAACCAAGCATTATTGTTGTTGGTTCTAAGTTAATAAATAAATAAACAAACACACAAACATAGTACATTGTAATAGAAAAGCTGCTCTGAGATGCATTACATGCTCGCTTCCTTGAATTCCTTCAAACGTACCTTGCCCAGAATGGCTAATGTAGCCAATGGAGACGCTGAAGTACTTTTTAATGATGTGAAAAAAAATATCATGGACATGAAAGTCAGTTACTTGGAAAAAATGTCAACAAGTTCTACGAAAACTGTGTGGAGGGAGTTATGCAAGATGTGAGCTTAACTGAGTCCAGCCACATCTTGTCCACTCAGTAGGTGTTAAATCAACACGCGAGGATTTTCTGCTGTCATTACATTACCAGTCACAATTTAAATTGTCAATCACAGTTAAATTTGCAAAACCGCTGTGATATAGCACAGCCATCAGTTAGGTTAATAGCATTATATTATGAACATGCGAGGCCATTTGTTTCCATCCATCAGTTCATCCATTCTCCAAACCGCTTGTCTTAGGTACTGTCACACTGTTTCAGTCATGGGATGCTGGAGCCTATATGCCTATCTATCTATTGTTTTTTAGAAAGATGTTTTTCTTCTCATAACTCATTCTTATATTATTATTTTTTTTGACAGAACGCTGTTACGGCGTCGACGAGAGGCGTGCGGATCCATATGCAAAGCTTTTATTCTAGAACGAAGTCAAAACAAGCAAGGGTCAGACAATGGCAAACGGGTATATTGAGGACAAGATACAAGAGTAGTCCAGTGAGCGGGCGTGGTCGATCTCCGGCGAACAATGTCCAAACAGGGTAATCCAAAGGGTTAATCCGAAACACAGGCTATGGTCCAGGCGAGGGGTAAACAGTATCCGAACAGGGCGAGACGAGAGGGGTAATCCAAGACAGGCGATATCGAACAGGGCAGGCAGAGAACAGGCTAAACTAGAGAACAGGCTATAGTCCAAACACGGGAAAACAGGCAAGGCAAGACTATGACTAAGTGCGGATCCATATGCAAAGCTTTTATTCTATAACGAAGTCAAAACAAGCAAGGGTCAGACAATGGCAAACGGGTATATTGAGGACAAGATACAAGAGTAGTCCAGTGAGCGGGCGTGGTCGATCTCCGGCGAACAATGTCCAAACAGGGTAATCCAAAGGGTTAATCTGAAACACAGGCTATGGTCCAGGCGAGGGGCAAACAGTATTCGAACAGGGCGAGACGAGAGGGACAATCCAGGACAAGCGAAAATCAGGAAACAGGCAATCAGGAAACTAGACGTGACTTAACTTGACTTGACTTAGACAACTTGGACCGGGAACTGGCTCTGTAAAGTAGCTATCAACTATAGCGATATGCGTTTACAATACTCGGCAGTGAATGGTTGTTTGAGACTGATTCTTATAGTGGGTGTAATTGGTAGCAGCTGTGTGTGATAAGTTTCAGGTGAGCTTGTGATTAGTGCAATGGAGCATGGGAAATGTAGTCCAGGGTGATGTGTAAGAGTCTGTGTGGTGTGAGAGTCAATATAATGGTAGGGCGACCTCTGGTGGCAAGTGGATGGAAGTTCATGGACAGGATTCGTGACAAACGCCTGTTTTTTTATATATATATATTTATAGATCATTATTTTTATGCCAGTAACAGAGCATAAGACTTGTCCGACTGTAATAAATACTCTGCAGTAAACTTACATTAAATTGAATGCTTACATTAAATTTAGCTTCCTCAAAGTATTAGCTAGTATTGTTAAAAACAAAAAATAGCAATGCATGTTGTAACAAAAAACAGGATAAAGCTGTTTCCACTCTTTGATCATATAGTGAACATTATGAATTACCCTAGAAAACATGGGGGAAAAATAAAATGAAGAGTAATTAAACTGCCAAACATCAAAACAGAAAAACCATAGCATGAAAAAGTGAAAGAAAATAATATAGATAAAACTCAAAATAAACCTTTCTCTACGTTATCTTATATTCAAATAAAGAAGTTTTATGTACTTCTTGTTTGCTTAATGCTGGTGGGAAGCATATTGCAAGCAGCAGATGCTATATATCAAACATTTCATAAAAATAGTCAGTGGACACGATAAAGCCAAAGGGCTCACTTGGAATATATTGTATGTAACTGTAGATTGTAAATCCCTAATATTGTAACATGTTTTAATCTCCTTGGAGCTGGCTGGTTTGATTCGTGGCTCAGAACTTTTTATTAAAGTTTTTAAAATCACAATGAAGAAATTGAATGGAAAACTATTAACCAAGATCAATTTCACAATCTAGTTGAAAATGGTGTACTATATATTTTTTAGCTGGCTGGTTTGATTCGTGGCTCAGAACTTTTTATTAAAGTTTTTAAAATCACAATGAAGAAATTGAATGGAAACTATTAACCAAGATCAATTTCACAATCTAGTTGAAAATGGTGTACTATATATTTTTTTAAATTTGCCTTAGCCTCATCACATGTATGTGGGTTTTTATTTATTTAGGAGTTTTGTAGTCTTCATCAGTGCAGCATGTATTACGTTGACTGTAACTGTACATTCAGGCCAGTTTCTGTCACAGTTTGTCACAGCATGTGCACAGCACAGTGCTCAATGTTTGTCTAATCTTCATGCTCCTGCAAAGAAAGCATTACAAATAGAGCTGAGCCTTAATTCTGTGGCTGGTGTTCTCTAACTGCCAATATGCAATCTGCTCAAATGTCTTTTCAGACAGACTTTTAGTCATATTTCCTTGGCTTTATGCTTAACATTGGCTGACATCTAAAAGCTGTCTGGCTCCAAACACTCTCAGGTATTCTTCCTGAATGACAAATGTACACGCCCAGCATGGTGTGTCAACCAAGGGACACTACTGAACAAAGCTGATTGAAAGCTCTTGTGAAAGTGCCAGAAGCTTTCAGATGGAGAACAGCATAAGCTGGATGTGGGGACATAACCAGCAGAGATAAAGAGGCACTCTTACCCCTTTTCCACTGAGTAACTGGTGTTTAACCTGGCACCGTTCCACACCTCTCCACTGAAGAAAAGGTGATTCTGTGCAGGAAAGTTTGGCTCTGTAAAGGACTTGACGTCAGCTGAGTACTGGCTCTGACACCAGTAACTTTTCGCTGGAATTTTTTATTTTTTTCGGCCACTAAAGTATAATGTGGACAGAAATACAAAGACATATTTAGAGGAGATTAACTATAGTGACAATGTAAAAGTTACATGTTACAAAATATTTATATTTCAAATAAATAACTTATCTTTTGAACTTTCTATTCATCAAAGAATCCTAAAAAAAAATGTATCACACAAAACTATTAAGCATCACAACTGTTTTCAACATTGATAATAAGAAGAAATGTTTCTGGAGCAGCGAATCAGTATATTAGAATGATTTCTGAAGAATCATGTAACATTAAAGACTGGAGTAATGATGCTGACAATTCAGCTTTGCATCACAGGAATAAATTACTTGAAAATTATTTGAATTTTTAAAGTAACAGTTTTTATTTGAATTAGAAATCTTTTGTAACATTATAAATGTCTTTACTGTCACTGAATAAAATAAACCCTAAAATAAAAATTAAAAAAGCCTTAAAAAAAAAAAAACTTGTGGTAGTTGAATGGTATTTTACATTTATCATGCTTTCATTGTGATGTTTGCTCAGTGTCTGGTCCCCATCCACTTAGATGATATAAAAGAAAGCAGCTGAATTTTTTTCCCCTAACATCTGTTCCACAGAGGAAAGAAAGTCATTCAGGTTTGGTATGACATGAGGGTCAAGTGATAAAAGAATTTAAATTTTTGAGTGAATTAATCCATTAAAATATGTGAAGGATAGTTCTGAGTATCAGTGTAACGTTGGAACTCATTTAAGTTCATCCAACTGGAATGAATCCAGTGGATTTAATAATGAATTATAATGTGAACTCTAAGATAAGGCTAAAAAGTAATTATCTCAGAAAATCTCCTGACTTGACTGAACTGAAAAACACCGTCCAACATTCAGCCTGCTGCTCCCGCTATTAGCAGACCTGCCTAACCTACTTGTGTCTCATGTCCAGTATTCATTACAACCACCTCTATACACCCTTGAACTGATAACCTACTTTAAAAGCCAAATGCAAGGACGACATGTTTAAGGTTATTTCACTTTCACCTCTAACTTGAATACAAAATATAATGATTCTTGCACCCACTATGACCTATTTTTCCTCTAACTGGGCCACCGTGAGGCTTTCTATACATTACTTCAGCTAAAAACAGTATAATGTACAAGGATAGTCTTTCCGCCTTTGTGTGTTTGTAGACCAGTGATACTCCCTGATTCCTAATAAAAAATCAGCCTATAAGTAGACCTGACCTTCTTTGTCACTATTCTACTGACATAATATGTAAAACTGGGTGCTGTTTGACAGAAAAGAGAGGTACATATGTCACCGCATTCTTCATCGTGAACTTTTTACGATATTTTTTTTTTTCCAGCAAACTGAGGATCCCATGAGGATTTATTCTCTTCTATCCAAATTTTAACCTTTACCATAACATAAAAATGTCAACGCTGATCTGAAACATGTAAGAGATTCACCTGTGTCCTACTTATTCATGAAGGACATAAGGAGAACAAAAAAAGAAGAGACACTTTTCACTAACAGCACAGAACTTTCATTGGATTTTCAGCACAATAATGAAATATCATGGGAGGAATTCACTGTTTAGATTGTTTTGGCTCCCAGTGCAATTCATAAACCAGGTAAAGATGCAAATGTGTTCAGAAAATCCAAAATATTTGGAAAACATTCTATAATGAGCATAATTTGCATAGAAAAGAGGTGGATTTCATTTAAATATGCAGTGATGTTTAAACAAATGATAAAATACTGCATGTCGCAGTACCGCAGTTCTTTAGTGTTGATTTTATACAGGCTAACTGCCTGATTTATGGATTTCCTACTTTGCTTAATTTGGAATTCATTGTTGTACTCAGAAAGTCACGACACATAAAGAATACGTAACTCAAACGCAAATGTATTTAGCCTCCAGTTCTGGACCATGTGTCATTTTATACCACTAGAGGGGAAACATCGTGCATTTTAAAGTCTTGACTTGAAATATCAGCAAAACATTCTTTATCCATGGCTAAATGATCCCATTTCCCCACAAAGTTTTTTTTTACTCTTTGCAAACTCATGCAGTAGATTGCAAACAGACTGAGCATGTCCAATCTTCACTTATTTTTAATGGAAGTTTTGTACGCTAGTGAGCATGGCACTGCTGCCAGTTTTACTACATTTCTGTGGTAAAGGAGGCCAAGATTAGCATCTGCCACCACAGAGACTAATTTGCTGGCTTTCATGTGTGTACCAATGCTAACATGCACTGATGCAAATTGATTTTAACTTAAACGGAAGATGCCACTTGTGATATGGTAAAGTTTTCGATATTCATTCAAAGAGCGCTTAAGAAGATTCTCTCTCAAGGTTTGAAATTCAAGCTTCATTGACGTGATAAATGAGGGACTAAATTACCAAACATATGAACATTCCATACACATAGGAGTCTTGTAGTACAGGGTTTATTTTGCAGTAATGAATGGCTTACTGTACTTTGCTAGCAGCTAAAAAATAATTCAAAATGTGGATGTACTATATATATGTATAGTTCAGTCATGGCGCATGCGGGCTGACGGGTTGTTAACGTTAACTGATGATATTCAGAGAGTTAAACAACTTGGCCCAAGCTGATTGGTTCATGTTGCATATGCAGGCAATGAGCTTACTGCCATTTTACTTGCATTTATATGGCTGGCTAGCATTCACTTGAGATTTTTGCAGCGCGCTAGATAAGTAAACAGTCTTCACTCTGATTTCAGTGCATTATTGCATTCGTCAGATTTACATTTTTAACCTAGAAAACATACAAGTTGTTATTCGCGAGAGGAGTAATTACTAAGCATATCTTGTTCATATAACAGCAGTAGCATTAGCAGCAGCAGCAAGCGGTTTTTCTAGTTCATGTATGTGAGTACAACGCCAAGCGTCGTGGATTTTAGAACAGTACAGTGAATTGGAGATTACCTTATTTGCCCGAAATCTCCATGCTTTTAATATCTTCTATGGTCATTAATTTCTACATTAACCGCAAACGGATCGCTTTCAGATGCACACCTCACTAGTGGGGTTGGTTTGCAGTTGGCGTTTCACAGTTGTTCACAGTTTTAAGTCAAGGTGAACCCGTATAACTGTCTTTCATAAACGTCATACTGTCAACAGCCTTACTGATTTAACCATAACAACTTAATGAGCAACAGAAAATAATATACCCGCTCATGCGTGTACTCGAGCTGCATTGCAATGCACTTCAGAAGAGGGAGCACTCACTCTTAAAGGGGCCCATGTACAATGTAGCTAATAGTAGGACACTCTTAAACTGAAATTTACTATTTGTGTATTCAGTTGGGCTTACAGCAATTATAGTACTTTAATGGAGTGTAGCAGCAGTATCATAGAATTTAGATTGCGTTATTAGCGAATTGTTAATAGCAGTATGCATAGCCAATCAAGTCAAATTATTACTGTTGTTTATAGCAGCGGCAGCAGAAAGTATCTGGTTGCATGAAATTTCAGTGATAACACATGATGGGGTAAGTAACGCTTTAAAATTGAAACAGGCTTTTATTACTTTGTTTATTTAACAGGGCGTACAGAGATTTTGTGAACTCTTCAAAGCAAAATAGGCATTATTTGTTTGCGTTTCCTTGTTTAAAAAAGATGCTTATAGTAATTCTAAGTACTTTCGTGCAGCTGTAGCAGCAGTTGTCAGCAACCGAGCCAGAGACACAGAGGTAGGTGAACTCAATAGCAGCTTTACTGAACGTGGAACTGGGGTAAAGGAGAGAGGATGGATGTCAGGTGAGTATACTAGGGATATTATGATAATAGGGTCTCTTAGCTGGTAATGATTGGTGGTTGTCTCTTGCAGGTTTTCCGGTGGAGCGGTGGAGCGTTGGAGCATCTAGAGCAGGGCTGTCCTCCAGGTTTTACGGGGACATTCTGTAGACATAATGGTTTTTATACTGTACAAACCGTATTTTCTATCCGCTTACTCTAGACCAGGGCTGTCCAAACTCGGTCCTGGAGGGCCGGTGTCCTGCAGAGTTTACCTCCAACTTGCCTCAACACACCTGACTGGTGCCTTGTCCAAATACCCACACTTTCGGTCTTGGCCACTTGAGAGCACGTGCGCGCAACAGGAAGTAAGTGCGCAAGACTGTCCCAGGTTTTAAAAATGCCAAAGCGCAGTGCCCTTACCGCACACTAAACCCACACTATCTCGAATACCGCTCCGGAGCGCTATTCGAGGCATTTTATTGCTGCAAAGATTAGTATATTTATTTTTGTACAACATTTGCAACTGCTTTTTATCACTTAATTAAATGGTGTCATCTATTACAGGGACTACTGATCAGATATTTAGAAGTTGATTTTAAAATGCAAAATATAATAATACTAAAACTCTGTAAACACTTGCGTTTTTACAACACTATAAGTGTGTCCCATCAGGTAATGAAAAGTTGTACACACACTTG
>NW_015551076.1:1804592-1804897 GCF_001515605.1 Sinocyclocheilus anshuiensis | reverse complement strand
GAGGGCCGGTGTCCTTGAGAGTTTAGCTCCAACTTGCCTCAACACACCTGCCTTTTTTAGGTTTTATAAGTTTCTAGCATGCCTAGTAAGACCTTAATTAGCTGGTTCAGGTGTGTTTAATTAGGGTTGGAGCTAAAGTCTGCAGGACACCGGCCCTCCAGGACCGAGTTTGGACAGACTGATCTAGGGTAAGGAATCGTAGATAGTGATGGGACGATTGATACAGAGGCTCCAATGCAGTTTTCAAAGCACTATTGTATCACACACTGTGCCGATGCTTGTATCGAAATGACAATACTACGTGA
>NW_015551076.1:1783660-1803461 GCF_001515605.1 Sinocyclocheilus anshuiensis | reverse complement strand
CCCATCAGGTAATGAAAAGTTGTACACACACTTGTGGTCTTCATGCTCACTTGAACACTTGGGCCAAGTACAGGAAATACGTCATATAAGTAGTCAAGTGGTCAAGTGCAAAGACCGCAAGTATGGGTATTTGGACAAGGCATGGAAGTTTCTATGCCTAGTTGATTAGCGATTAGCTGGTTCAGGTGTGTTTAATTAGGGTTGGAGCTAAAGTCTGCAGGACACCGGCCACCGAGTTTGCAATACCACATGATTGATGATGTTTGAAGCTTCGAACGTCATGCAGTATCGGAAGGTCGGTACAGCATGGTTTGAAAAAAATCAGCGCTTCGCATGACTCTTGTGTTTGACTTTACATTGACTTGGTTGTGTGTGTACACTTATTTGGGATTCAGTAGAATAGTTTAGAATAACCTCAACACCAGACAGAAACTGAATGCATGTCACACCTCTATTGCATTTTATCATGTTCTAGCTGGGGCCTCAAAGACCCCGAACAGCTCACCCAAAATAATTTTGCTACTACTCATGTCAGTTATTAATTATAATCACACACTTGTATATTTTATATTATTGATCAATATGTGAATCCATTGACCGGACTACGCATGACACGAGTTGGCACAGATTAAAAACATTTTCTGATTAAATATTACAACCACAACAGCTCGCACAGTAAATTCCTACTACAACATTGTGAATATCATTAACAGCAACAGCATGTACTTCAACTCAGTATTGAAATGTTAGTGAATATTATCAATATAGCAGCAGTAGCAGAAGTTTTGTTGCGTTGGCCGTATCGCACTGCATACATTGCGGACAGCTTTACCTATCGTAATGGGTCTATTGACTTTGTCATGTTGTGCTGCTCGCGTCTGGCGTAGACACCGTGTTAAAATAGAGAGTAAAATAGTCATTCGTCTAGCTACTTATATACCTAATTAATGGAGCTCACAGCAGTTCAGTCTCTCTGTGCAGTAGAAGCAGCTTGCATAGGCATTCAGTCATCGAGATTTTTCTCAGCAGCAGCATGCACAGCATTTCTGTTGCGAATTTTAATTTGGACACAATTAATATAAAAGCAGACAACTGCATTTAAATAAAGTCACTGTAGTGTCTTGCTCAAGACCATCTTGGAACGAGCCATGCATTTATCTAATGATGTGTTCATACAATGCAAACATTATTATTCTTAATATGCAATATAAATATTTTAAATTATCAAAATAATTGAGCAGCTGCTTTGAGGCAGAATTAGTGCTGGGTATATGACACTACAACTACAGGGCGTGCAGTGATTTATTCTTTCGCCAAATATTTTGTTAGCTTATTAATAGGTTAAAGGTAAGTATTTCCATTGCAGTAACTTTGATGAACGTTATTGGGGGGGGTTGGAATTACAACTCTTGAATGACAAATTTAAAACTATTTGCGCAGGCCCCCCGAGCCTGAGTCAGGTGGTTGCTGGGGGTTACTTCATCTATCAGCCTGCAGTGTGATTCCTGTTTGTTAAAGGGGTCATATGATGCGATTTCAAGTTTTCCTTTCTCTTTGGAGTGTTACAAGTTGATTGTGCATAGATAAGAAAGTTGCAAAGAAAGTTGCAAAGACTAAAGTCTCAAAACCAAAGAGATATACTTTATCAAAGTTAAGACTCTGCCATGAGCAATATCACTCGAGTACGAGAGCGATACCGGCTCTATATCAGCATGACTGTGATTAGGCCAGAGGCACAAGGCCATCACAGCCGCTGATATAGATCCGGTATCGCTCTCGTACTCTAGTGATATTGCGTTTATACAACAGTTCGACGGAACTATCAAGGGCATGTGCTGCTTCAGTTAGGTTATTAGTGAGAAATAATGAGGTTATAAGAGAGAAACAATGCAGCAAGACGTGCATCCAAATGAGAGAGAGAGAGAGACTGCGAAGCTAGACGTTTCTTCTTATATTAACTAACGTACTCTACGATTAACTGACAAAAAAACATAGACCCGGCTAGAACAAGCAGAGTGATAAAAAAATTGTGAAAGGGCGTTCCTGTAGCGATACCAGTACAATATCTCACGGTTCTCAACCAATCAGATTTGAGAACCAGAACGAACAGTAAAATAGGGCACAATATACTGTATAATTTGAAGGAATTTTTCCATATTTATTTTTTACAGGTGTTTTACCAGTATTTTGAATGGATAATGTTGTGTGTAATGAGCTGCCAGTACTTTTTCTGTTAATTATATATAATTAACAGAAAAAGTACTGGCAGTACTGACAGCTCATTACATGTATGTAAATATGTAGGTAAATAAATAATTCCAGTTTTACCTATAGTCCTATATATTTTATCACAAAAAAAGCAATTTTTGAGTCCAATTCGCAAAAACTGCTGATACTGATGCTACGTCCAACATGGCGCTCTCACGCCACACATCATGTTCTCACACAGTGAAAAATACATTGCGGAGCAAAGAGGAAACTGACAACATGCTGACAGACAAGACAGAGCAGGTTACTTCTGGTATGAAATAAAGTCTCAGCTTTCAAATTCTTAAATTTACTTAAATCACGAAATAAACATGAATGAACATCAGAAGGTATTTTGTTTCTACCACGTAAAGACATCAATACATACCATTTTTAAATTTCAAGTCCACCAAAGTTAATCTATAATCTGACTGATTTGTTTGTCTTACAAAATGGTGGATTCAGCGTTATGATTGGTCAGATCGCCTGTCAATCAAACTCTTTGTGAAGGGTCAATATGTTGTAGGGCTGTCAAAAAAAATTTTGAATTTCGAATATTCGTCGAAATAAAAATAAAAATGCTGCATTCGAATTTTAGGTGTGCGTCAGCCTTATCAGTGGCGCACGAGATGCGATGACAATGTAGGTGTCACTGCATTATAATATTTTTGTCAGCCTATCCAGTTGAACCCACTAGATGCGTGCTGCTGCGTTGCTCATTAAAAATATTGCGGAAAAAGAACATCAATGCAGAGAAGATCTTGTTTACGTCAAAACTAAAACCAAGCCGTTTACACAGAACGCATATTTCGCACATTTTCTAGAGGGACATCTATCACCGTTGCATTCGCGTCTTGCACAAAAGAGCCACATGTTTAGAAAGCCATGTAAAATTAATGCAGGTTTAACTTTGAAAAAAACATATTTCGAGACTTTATGGCGGGGGGTTTTTCCCCACCCCACTGCAACTCATGTTTTAAATGAAAAATGTACTCTGTGTGATTTCGGTCCTTTGTATTAAACTATGCATACATGATGCTGTTTTGTTTATTGTTGTTTAAGCAACTTAATTAATTATAATTGGTTTATAAACATTATTTTAAACATTATGCACTTTGAATAAACGTGCATTAGTAATATTTTGCTCGATGCGCTCTCTTGTGGCCTCAGAAGAGAGAAGCCAAAAGTTTTTCTTCACCCTAACTGAAATTAGTCGTTTTAAATTCGAATATAATTCGAATTTTAATAATATTTAAGTACAAAATTCGAATTTAGTTTTTCAGCCATTTTGACAGCCCTAATAGGTTGTTTGCACATGACGTCATTGCTGTTATTTGCACACACAAGCATTATCCGACTCGGCTCCTCCCAATCAGACGCAGGCTTAAAAGTTACTTTTTCCTGTGGTTTTCAGTCAATTTCTTGCCTCTTGCTGCCTTATGAACAACAAATTTTCGTACGTGATAAAAGCTCCTTGTGCACTGAAAATAATAACTATTAAGATTTACTTAAAAAAATGTTGGTAACAAATTGCACGAACACATTTTAAGTAAATTTTACTGATCTAATATCAAGTACAACTTACTCACTATTGTTAAGTAAAATCTACTTAATAAACTTAACATTCATGAAGAAATTAAATCTAATTGCACCCTATTTAAGTAAATATTACGTAATTATATTTATTTAAAAGTGTTTATTTAAAGTAATTAAGTAAAGTTTATTTATTATTTTATAGTCAGGAACCTTGCATTTATAAAATATATTAAGTAAATCCTACTATTTACTGAAGTAAATAAGTCGATTTTAATTTCCATTTACTTAGCTTTATGAATATATTACTCTCTATGATTATGTAAACATTGCTAATTTGTTTTTGATTAATATAACCACATTAACTACACTCATTTTGTTTCCCACTTTCCTGCAGAGTTTAGCTCTAACCCTAATCAAACACACCTGAACAAGCTCATCAAGGTCTTCAAGATTACTAGAAAGTTACAGGTTGCTAAACTCTGTAGGGACATGGACCTCGAGCGCCAGAGTTGAGAACCTCTGGTCTATACCTTTATCACAAATCACACAACTAAAATACAATTCAACTCTTTATTTTTCCAACATTAATAAAAGTGAATCAGTCACATTCACATGACCTACTAAAGTCTGGACACAAGTTTTTAAAGGTGCAGTAAAGCCTCATAAAAAAGTGCCATTAATCAACAAAACATGTATAACTTCACTGGTGATATTTGGTCTATTGAAAATATAAAAAAATAAAGTATGACTGGATGCTACTTCAAGTGTCTGCTGTTCTGTAATACAATTCAATCTCCATTACCAACATGAACTGCATTTGCTGCACCATACAGTTTTCGGTTTGACTGATTTGAGCATCCATAAACAATGCAAAACATAGGCATTTAGAGTTTCTGCTAGTGATTCCGATATAGAAAAATCTGCCCTCCAGCTGCATTTCGTGCGTCATCAGAATCACGTGATTGCAAGCAACCTATTAATCCATAATTGAGGCATTTGTATGAAAGAGAGTCACAAAAGCAGCGATGGTCATTGTTTGCCAACTTAGCGACATTTCAGACCCCTTTAGCAAAATA
Organism: Sinocyclocheilus anshuiensis; assembly: GCF_001515605.1. NCBI lineage: Eukaryota > Metazoa > Chordata > Actinopteri > Cypriniformes > Cyprinidae > Sinocyclocheilus > Sinocyclocheilus anshuiensis. The sequence continues at coordinate 1,798,602 of NW_015551076.1, read as the reverse complement.
AAACAAAACAAAACAAAAACAAATCTAATGACTTCTTTGATAAACCTTATCTAGGTTGCACCTAGAAACTCATCGGTTTGACGTCTAGCAACATTTTGCAGTGACTAGAGGTCTTTAGCTATACTTTCCATTGAAAGTACCCTTACCAAAAAGTAGTATACTTCAAGTTTATTTTAGCAAGTATACTTAAGTAAAGTTCAAGTATATTTTTAAGTATACTTTATGTAGTAAGTATACAAATATCAGTGTACTAGTAGTATACTTGTAAGTGTACTATTACAATACTCCTTGGGACTAAATTGGCCCACTTTCTAGTATATAAAAGTATACTTTTAAGTATACTTTAAGTATAACAGTAGTAAACTTTGAGTACACAACTAGTTTAAATTTCAATTCTCTGTGTGTATGTGCTGTACATGTGGAAGAATTGACAATAAAGCAGACTTACTGATAGTTTACTAATTAAATACGTGTAGTAGCATTTTTAGTACACTTTGAAGTATAGTCTCAGTAAACTACTTGTTTAGTAGATTTATACTGCAAGTATACTCGTAAGTTTTCTTTTAGTGAACTTTACATCATACTTTAAGTATACTACTATGTCCCTATTTAGGTATTAATTTGTATATATTTTGTTACATGAATATCTGAACATACAAAACATTTTTTTTTATTTTTAAACACTTGAATGTGGATAAGTTTCATAAATAAAAAATAAATAAATAAACAACATTTTGAACAAAAAGCTGAAAAAAGACTATGAATTGGATTCAGAATGATAATCAAAACGTAGATAAAGTCGATCAACACCCCAAAGCTTGACAGTTATTATTACCTCTTCATTGGTCGACATTTTATTCCATAATGTTACATAGTTTTGATGCTGTTTTATGTCTGATGATCGTGTTAGAGTACATGTGGAAGCATCTGTTGTTTCGGTTTCTTCTTCACTTGTGTTTTTTGGAAATTCTGTACAGAAAATGTGTACTAGCGCCCCCTACCGTATAACAATGTAACAATAACAATTCTAGGAGCACAATTATAGCTAAAATATATTTAGACTTTTTCTAAGTATAAGTCAAGTATACCTAAATGTCATTTTAAGTAGATTTCTGAGAAGTACATAAAGCCCATTTCTGAGAAGTACATAAAAAGTAGACTAAAAGTATACTTTCCTATTTTTAGTTTAAAAGAAGTATACTAATAGCACACTTGAATAAACTTCTTTTTCGTAAGGGTAGTTGGCATAACATTTTTTGCATCTTTTTTGCATCTGGGCAAACATTTTTTTGAGCAAATCATATTTTATACGCATTTGAGAGACTGAAATGTTGCAGAGACTGTAGAATTGCTTACCCTAGCATTTTTTTTTTTTTTTGTACACGTTGAGTGGAAATATGTTAAATATACCGTATATAAATGTACTGTTACACCATGTTGCCATGAATGACGGCTGATATTAGGAAATATCAGAAAGCTAGAGGCCACGACTGAGCAGTCAGCGACGTGCAATGAAGTTACTCAGTTGATATTATTGGAGCTTCTTCAAGTATCTTGCACACTGGATTTGATGTGAACCACTCACCAACCTGATCAGGAAAACAGCAAAGCCTCTGCTGTCTCCCGCTCTTGGGAACGATCAGAAAGGCCTCCAGATATTGAGATGTGTTTACAATATTGCACTACTGAAAGCATCCTGTCAAGCAGTTAAAATGGATGGTATGAGGACTGCGCGACAGGAAAACAAAAGGACCCGGAGAGGGCGGTACATTCAATTTAACATATCACAAACAGGGTTTCTTGGGGGAATCTGAAGTTGTGGTTTACCACCAGCTTCTGGAACCACTAAAATGGATATTTCTCTCCTTAGAGATTTTGCCCACAAGTGCCAGAGATGTTAAATATTATAAGGATTTTTGGTTGCAGTCCCAAATATAACTAGTTTTTGAGAAAAATAGGAAACTACACTCTGGATTCAGAATGGTGTCTGTTCTTGAGACAATGTCGCATGTGGAAAGGATTTCTGCACAAAAAGAAGAAGAGAACTTCTTTTAATTGACTGCAGGAAACAGTGCTATTTTCATACTCTGATATAGACTCAAAGATTTTTCCATATGGTTACAGCAGTTTGTTCACACGAATCATCAAGATTTCTGACAACTGAAAGCTTCACACTATTTTATGTCCCACTTGGTTCAAGTGTAGCTTTCTTGATGATCTTTAAATGTGAACTCAGATGTTTAAATGTGATTCATACACTTCATGTTCCCTCTGCTGGCTTGACGTCCAAATTGAAGTGACAAAAGAGCATTGTGGGTGTGCAGGTAGATGATGCTCAGGTTAGAGAAGTGTAAAGAACGCTTGTAAATGTAAATTAGAAATTCAGTTCTGATCTTGATTTTAAAAAGTAATATGTTATCATTCTTACAATTAAACATTTTTTATATATGTTGGACAGTATAACAAAACAAATTTGCTGAGTCATCAGCAAATTCTGCAGATAAACGATTTCTTACTATAAAAAAGGTATACAATTATATACAGTGTGATTTCATAAATAATCATGGATATTTTCTATATGAAGTGATGAAGTGTACATGTACATTTTTGTATATTTGGATATAGACATTAAAACCAACGATTTTTTTTTTCTTATTTACAATTTTTTATGAATTAAACAAATGTAATAAATCTCATTTATCTGAAATTCAATAACATTTGCCTATAAATTGCATTAATTCAATAATCTTTAGGCCTACCTATACTGAATAGATAGATAGATAGATAGATAGATAGATAGATAGATACTTGAACATTAAAGGGTATAATATAAAGCATTATGCATTTATACTCTGTTCAGTGGCCTTCACAGATACAAAGTTTGACATATAAATTAGACTTTGTGTTTATTATTGTTATCAGATTTTATTGTCAGGGAGGAGTGTGTTGATACACAAGGAATTATATTGTGTGTGTTAACACAAGCTGGTTGAGTAGTGTATTGATAAACCTGCAATTTGTATTCAGAACAGGGACACGTCACTTAACCATCCAAGTGTACAGTATTTGCTCTTTAGATGTTTGTTCGTTGTTCCCAGTGATTTAGTAAAGAAGCGTTCTGCTATCTCATGCTCAACATAATTACCATAATTATGTGGTATCCATGTTTTTAACAGAACAACAATCCTATTACTTTTAGTCCCCATGGTAACTGCTAAGTGGTTTGCCCAAGACCAGCTTAAGAGCTTCTAGAGTGGCAATTTAGGATTTACCTTTACTGTTACAGTATAAACACAATGCTGGCAGGGGACCAGCATTACATTACAGGCACCCCAGGTTGCTCATAAGATCAGATTCTTAATGGCAGCTGCTGGGATGCCAAATTGGAAGAGTTTTAAGGAGCAGATTCATGACTAACCTGTACGCCTTTTGGAAGTTGCCTTGCCCTTGACTAAAGGACAAGACTTGAGTTATGCATAAATGTTCCTTAAGATCTTCAGGTGTCAGGTGTGTAACTATAATTTTAGCCAGGGTAACTAAAATTACCTCAAATTAAGGTAATGATTTTCACTGAGAACCAGACAAATAACAAATACAAGTGTCTACAGAATCCTTTTATATTAGTCCTGACAGATCGGGCAGGAAGGACATTGAGAGATCAGAAACATCATGAGATGGATTTGATGTAAATAAAAGTTTAATATGTGAAAATGATACAATTTTATTTCAGTCAGGCAGCCAAAAATAATGTTGCAAGAGTAGCAGTGTAGCGTATGATAATACAACATGACATTGAATGCTTATAATAGTTTTGTTGAGGTGTGCTACAAACAATGCTTCCCACACTTTAAAAAAAGTAAATAAGTATTTTAAAAAGATTAACTTGAAAACAAAGATTATTGGAGTATGTTTTACAAGACGATACAATTTCAGTCTTTCTACTTCAAAATTTCAGGTTTAATTCAGTGTGTTACTTCCCATTTCTTAAGAATTAATTGTGAAATTTACTAGCAATTTCTAAGTGAAAATTGTTTCTAAATTGTTTTTTTTTTTCAATGTATTCTCTATATAATCCACTATGTGGCGAGGGAATTGTAAATTAGTAAACAAGTAAGCAAAGTCAAATACAGCAAAAGTGTCATAAATGACATGAAAGTGATTATTTAAGAATGACGACTATGAAATAATGGCAAGAAAACACATATTTTTATTGAGTTGTCACAAGTTGCACACAATAACATTGTGGCCAGTCTGATTCACAAATAAGTGACTGTTATGAACCACTCCTTTTTAGTGAATCAAAAACATACAGCGCCGCCAGTGTAATGTAAACATGGACAAATGACTCTCTTGAGTTGGTCCTTGTAGTGAATTGTTCAAAAAGACTCATTTGGAATTAATCAGGCGAGTCCTTCACTGAATAAACTCACTAAATCTACCAGAGAAGTTACTGAATAAACATCACCAAATCCAAATCTAATCGAAAGCTTGTGCTAATCGAAATTGAAGCAGGAAATGTGTACCCAGGAGGCGTAAGCCATATTGACTACATTAGGCTACTATATAATAATACCTAAGAGAACTATCATTAAAGGCCAAACCAAAATACAGAAAGAGACAAACACTCACATGTAGTGATACCATACTCCAATTAACTGCACAAAGAACTGTGTTATGAAAGACAAAATTAATACAAACCTCCCCTAAAGATTGAATTAAAGGTCTAATGACGATATGGAGCAATGCCAGAGATGCTAACTTAGTCCAGCTCTGGCTCAATACATTTTTCTCACTTCATTTATCCTGGCTGCTTATGTGCTTAAAATGTCCACACATAGGTTCTGGTCCATTTCTCTTCTGTTTCACCACAGTTAGTCTTCTTGTTAAAAAGTTCTGTCCACTTTCTGGGATACACAATTAGGAGCCCATCTGTAAGGTGTGAATGGAAAAGCTGTCAGCAAGATGTGTTGAACAGCTGAAAGCTGTGAAAATGTTGACGCAAGCCATATTTGTGCCCATGTCCAGAAATAAACCTACTACCTGTTTGGAGTGCCAATTCAGGTATTTAACCATTAGGACACCACAACTCCCTCAGATGTCACTTAATCACTGCAACATCAAAGGTTTAAAAAAAACGTCCAAGTTTTCTCCTGAATTCAATTATGGTAAAGTAAAATTTATTGATCTCTAAATACCTAATACTTCAAAGGTTTTCTAGGCTATAGTTCCAAAAAATCCTATTGATCGTTACGCCAGTAGGTGGCGACAAAAGACTATCTTTATGAGTCACTAAATCATTCAGAACTGATTCGTTCAAATGCATTGATTCACCCATTAACTTTGTTTTGAACTATTTTCATTGGTGGGACAAAACAGACAAAGCAACTGTTGCCAAATCAATTTTAACTTCTTTATTGAGCTATTGTGTAAAAGCAATATCGCACTCACAATCATGTTGCTTGTCTGAATCAGCAAAGCTGTTTGGATATACGCTAAAACGTAAACATACGGATGTATTGACAGCATAACACATAAAAGTATTCAGATATGCATAGCTTTAGAAACTTCAACTTCAAATAAATTATAAAACAATAACAAAAATCTAAACAAAAACCAGGCTTAACCATTTCACTGTTGAAAAGTGCACAAAATATGAGGGAATAAACTTTTTCATTTGATTTTCATCTTAAATTTCAAATGAGCTTTACATTTCAAATGCGTAGATAAGTAAAACTCATAATGACTTAAAATGTAAAAAGCAGGATTCACACTCACTTGCATACTTAATGATTTTTGGATTTTTTTTATTTTTTTTATTTTACAAAAAGCACAAATGGATCAAATGGATTAAAAAATCCAAAAATCATTAAGTATACAAGTGAGAGCAGATCCTGCTTTTTACATTTTAAGTCATTATGATTTTTACTGATCTACGCACCCTAAGTGTTGGTTCAGCGCAGTGATTTCACTTTTTTTTATGTTGGACATCTTGATATTTTACTAATCAAATTAAAGTTTGTCATATAAAAAAAAATAGAATGCAATTGATGATTTGGCATTAAAAATATGGTGCAATGTATTAATATGAAGGAATTTTCTGTATTGATTTTTTGCAGGTATTTTGAAAATCATTGTGAGAATTAAAAAAAAAAGGTCTTTCTGAGAATGAACTTGTACATTTTGTAGTAGGTTACCACAATCCCCTTATCCCTGCAGATTTTTATATTTAGTGCTTGGACAAGCAGTAGGAAATTGATTTTTTCAAAGACAATTGTGATGGAATACCAGTTCCTAGAACAGAAGCTCCTTTATATTGAGAACCATTGACATCACAACCCCTTGCTGACTCATCCTACCTTTATATGGATTGCGAGTCAAGTGCCATGTGACATGCAGTGGTTAAATGTCTTAAGAGTCATGTATATCACTGCATGCAGACAAACATAAACAAATGTTGATGATAATGGCAAAGTTCAAATCGATACAAATCCATTTGGAAGAAAAAAAAACATCAGAGAAACACACATCACTGAGTTATACAGCTGACACAAATAGATTCAGGTTGCTGTAAAGCCAATGGTGAATGAGAAATGCAGATGTGTGTATATAAATATAGAGAGTTGCAACGATCTGATAATCAAGTGATCTGATAAACAAATTTAACATTACGAGTACTCTAAAGTCATACAGTAGCTTTCTGAGAACTGACCCATTGTGTTATTTGTGCACTTACATATTCAAAACTGAAATATAGTTCAAAGGTCATATGAGGGCTTTTCACACTGCGCTAAACCCTGGTTTGTCGTCTTTCTAAATCTGGCTTTTAACTAGGGTGGCCATATGTGCCATTTATACGGGACACATCCTTGCCATGATTTTTATATTGCCTAAAACATCCAAAGTAGTTTGACCAATAATATGCAGGTATTGTACATACTTGACCAATCATGGCACGTCGTGCGTGAGAAAGTGAGAACGATCAAAGCGATGCAAATACGCACACGTGTTTGTTCGTTCGACCTGAAGCTGCGCACCGATTGTTGTATGACACCAATGTACCGCGAGAGTGATTTAAAAGCATAAGGAGCCGTCTGCTCTGCTCTCTATAGCTCTCGTGAAATAATGCCATGAAAAGATCGATCTGCACAGTGCTAACAGCCAAAACCTGGATATTTTAGGCAATATAGAAATCCTGGCAAGGGTGCGTCCCGTAAAAATGGCCCCTATGATCACCCTACTTTTAACCATGGGTACATGGGTTATGAAACCCTGGGTTAGCAGCGCTCTTGCAGTATTAAACCTGCACTGCGCTCTGAACCTTGGTTTTTAAAGGGCACTAAATTACGATTTCATCTTTTTAACTTTAGTTAGTGTGTAATGTGGCTGTTTGAGCATAAACAACATCTGCAAAATTACAACTCAAAGTTCAATGCAAAGGGAGAATCTGCTTTTTAAGGCCTACAACAAACGTAGGGACTGGTAGGGACTACAATGAGCTACTTCCTGGATTAGTGACATCACAAACCCTGAAATTTACATAAACGTTGTCCCTGAGAATACACAACAAAGGGGGTGGGGCCATGTTGGGCTACTTTAGAGAAGAGAAAGGGTTGTTGTAGTACAGTGTTGTTGACATGCCATCAAAACGCTGTTATTTTCACCCAGACTGCAGGGCCTCTTTGTTCAGCCTTCCTAGGGACGCTTGACTTAGGGAGCAATGGTTAAAATGTATTTTTAACTCTGTTCCTGACAATTATAATCTAAATATAGCTCTCTGTGGTGCATATTTGACCGAGGACAGCTTCCTCAATCTACGTAATATCAATGCCGGGTTCGAACAAAAGCTTGTCCTCAAAGTTGGAGCAGTTCAAACTATAAAAGCAGAAGCTATTGTTTATGGGCCACAACCTATAAGTATGTTTTATTCTTTGTTGATGTGTTTTCCATAAATAGTTTCTATCATTCATTTTATGTTGTAGTATGTATGAATAAAGCTTTAATATGGATAAAACTGTATATCAACAGATAACATAAACAGCAGTAGCATTTACAAATAACAGCGTATCTAAAAATTATGAGACAACTACAACAAAAACATACCATTCTGAAACGCCCTGTAAGAGTCGTGCTTGCATAGGTTCTGCTCGATCCTCTTCAATAATATTCTCTGAGTCTAACACGGGCTCAAATTGATAAGGCAATACCATTGTTTACAATACACCAGGACTGTATGCAACTACCCATTATAGCAAGAAGCATGATGTTTCCGAACAACGTGCACTAGGCGGTTAGCGAATTGCAACACACTGAGCCATATAACCAATCTGAGCCCATTGCGGATTTCTGAGGGAGGAACCAGGAAGTCAACAGACCATTTTTAGAAGAATGGAAAAGCTGTGTTGAATAAAGGTAAAATATGTGAAAAATAATGTGATTTTTTAAAAACAAAGCATGAGCACATGTTACAGTGCACCCCATAAACACAATCGCAACATAGGCTCATTGGAAATGCGTGCCTCTACCTACATTTCTGCAAAACTAAAAAAACTTACTTACGTACAAATCGCTGCAGTTTCCAGTTGAAATTAACACTAGAGGAAGTAAAACTCCCACAACTTTTATTCCTTTTCACACAAAGTATGATTTGCAGGTCCACAGTTTCGATTAAGCTGCAGTCCGTAACGTTTTTAGTTAAAAATGATCCGAAATCAATATTTGAGCAAGTACATAATAATGTACAGAATAATTTGCTTTTTGGGTTAAAAGAATTTCTTAATATGAAATTCAAATGGTATGACAATTAGAGATTAGACTGTACAGAAATTGAAATCTACACACTAATACAAACTACATACATGTAGTCACGTAATGCTGATGTTGTTAACATTAACAATTTGAGAACAAAGTATAACAATAATAATAATTTGCATGGTTTGATGTGATATGAGCTAATCGATCGTTAGATTTAATCACCATTGGTAGCACGATTTATTGTAATGCTTTTTTCCTCAGTTGGTCAGAACAAATGTGGCAGATTTGTTACTTGTTCTGATGACAATTATCCAGTGAAAATTCTTATTTGGGTCATACTTCCAAGACGTAGGCTAGAATCTGTGATTGCGAAGTACAGTAAATATCCACCCCGGTGCGGTGACTGATAGCCACACATTCACCCAAAACATTAGATTCATCCGTGCTGGAGCCATGCCGGTGCACGACCCATGCAATGAAAATAATTCCGCAAGTAACTGCAATTGCAGGTTTCAAACAGAGATGGGGACAAAAAGGCAAAACTTACGGACTGCAGTTTAATGAAGCCTAATTTTCACATAATTACTTGAGGAATGTTATGTTATGAATTCAAAACAATTTTAACATGCTGCGGCATTTGAAAACTGATTTATTTGAAGGTTAGCGTCACATATCCAGCTTCATATGCATTAATTTTCAAACTCAGTAGGTTTGCTCAGTTTCTCACACGAGACAGCGTTGCACTTGGGTGATGAAGAGCTCCGGTACGAACCCCATGAAACTACGGTTCAACAAAAAAGCTCAAATCTGCATAAGGAAGTTAAAATAACATGGCTGCATCAACAAATGCATTTTTATATCACTTTTGCATTTGTTAACACTATCAGTAGGTTTAGGGTTGGGTTTGGTGTAGGGGATATTTCCAACACGCATTAACTTTTAGCGACACTCCTCGGTTATTTGAATTATGAACCACCGCAATATGTACCGGAAGCAAAGTAATACAAACACAGCAATATGTGCCTATATCAACCAAAGTAACAAAAACGTGCCAGGGTCATGTATTGAACCCACGCTTTAGCGCCACTCACTGGACGTTTCACTTTGAAACTGCTGCGAAACGTGCAGTAAGGTACATAATAATAGTGCTGCAGAAATGTATTTAGAGGCACGTATTTCGAATAAAGCCTTCGAAAAAAGCCAGTAGATTGTTTTTGAATGTACTACCCTATTGTGGAAAAAATTCATCCACTCCATTTGTTATTTTCCTCATAAATCAGAAATGGTGTCTCAATCACACTGAACAGCCCCCCCACCCATGCCGAGTAATGATTTCTGCCTTATTAGCTTAGCTCCTCCCCTGAGTGAGCTGTATACAGTCCAAGTTTATCTCCTTGCTAGTTCATTTAAAATTCAGAACTCACTACTCAAGTTATTCAGTCAAGAATAGTGAGTGATTTCCTTTTTTCTTTTATTGTTTGATTCATAACAGCACAGACAGCAGTAGGTACTGTACATTAGGCTGCTGTCACACAGATCTTATACACATGCGTTTTCTTTCCCAGCTGTTTACGTTCACAGGCATAACTGACTGTGTTTATGTAAACATTGCATGTTTATGACATACCCTTGTGTGTATTTGACTGTTTAAGCACTATAAGACCATACATTCACACTGGGCGTCGGCATCAACACTTGACGGAGGGTGTGTCTGAAGGTTGGTGCTTACGCGACCGTCAAAGTGACAACAGCCAATCACATTAGGGTGGTGCATGAACACGATTGGCTAGCGTCTGTGCTAGGGATTTGCTTCGGATGTGTGTGCTCAGAAAACAAGTTTAAACTGATATGCCTTTAAAACGCATGCAAATAATAAACTTTAATGATGATGAAGAGCATGAGCGAGAACGCAATAGACATGATAATCAAAACCAACTGTATATGCACAGGCACCATCTTGCTAGCTGAGAAATTGATGCTAAACAGAGTGAATAGTGCTGTTTTATTCTGAAGCTGCACATCCCCAATTGGTCACACCCTCTCATAAAGGCGTAGTCCAGTCATGCAACATCCCTACAGGGACAGAGCAAATTGCTTCCATTTTATCAGATGCAGCGGGCCAAAGGCTAACACAGATCGGCTCGTTTCAGAGCTGAATACTCGGAAAGTAGCACAGACGCACAACAGGAACAGTGGGAGGAGATAAGATCTGAGTTTAAACCCATGGTTACTGTTCACTTGCAGTTGCTTTTGTTAAAGGAGAATGATGGGTTAGTGTTTTGCTCAAACTCTCTAGTTCACTAGTTAACCCTTTATGACTCAAACTGCATGGGCAGTTGTCAAAGAGCTTTAGTGACTTCTGTTCCTGCAGAGCTGCAAATGATTCGGCGTTCACTATACAGGTGTGACTATGATATGGGGGAAATGAGCCTTGTGAGCTACAGTAATGTCACAGCAAATGAAGGAAAACAGCAGTATGCACAGAATTGATTGCATTCAATTTTTAAGAATAAGCAAGTCTTTGTGAATGTGATTGCCGTTTTGCTGTTTTCAGATCTTCTGGTATGTTTGTTTACATAGGTGCGGATGAAAGGCTGGCAGTTTACATTTTTAGTCATTTGGAAATTAATAATACATTATATATGAAAACAGAGAGGGGAAAAGGGAAAAATAGAAATCAACATGAAACACAACACAAACATCGAGATCTTTCATCTGCTGCAGAAATCATCATTTCAAATAAATATGTAAATGTGAAATGTTCGCACTGCCTGTCATTTTGAGCTGCCCCTTAGGAGGAAAATCACAATTGAGATCTCTGTATTATCTCAATAGTTTTTCCTAGAGAGTAATGATATTAAATGGAGATCAAATGGAGGCTTTTGTCTTTCCCCTGTGAAAAAGACCAAAGTAATGTATCCATGGCTACATTCTCACTGCAAGCCTTAGTGCTCACTTCTGATTTATTGCTCAGATTCAGATTTCAGATTTGAATGTGAACTGGTCACAGTCCTAAACTGACAAACATGTGCAATAGAATACTGTCATATGGAAGTGAACATGGAGGTGACTGAAGTCAATGTTTACACCTTCATTTATAAGGTGATGTGCTGTAAAAGACGTGAAAGAAGTGAAATTGTGCACAGGTCATAAGGAGGACAAAAACAAGGATTAGGATTAGGATTTCAGTCATTAACACTGGCAATAAACTATAAAAAATTATTTTGTATGATAAATAAATAAACACCCCCAAATAGGAATTAATTGCCTTAAATGTTAATCTGAAGCAACATGGCATATCTTGTTGTACACCACTATCTGTCAACACACAGACAAATGGCAATGATACGGGTCAGGACAAAATCAATGCCAGTCCAGGAGCATAAACCCATATAACTGCATCTATGGCAAACAGCATTAGAATAAATATACACACACATCACTGGATGACACTAGGGCCCTGTCCACACGAACGCGGTTATTTTTAAAACCGCAGCTTTTTCTACACGGTTTGGCCGTTTGTCCACACGCAAACGCACCACCAGGTCACTGAAACTGAACATTTTTGAAAACGCCTGCCAGGGTGAAGACTTTCAAAAACTCCAGTTGCAGTGTTAACGTGTAGACAGTGAAACCGGAGTTTTTGGCTTGTGATGTCGGCGCCTGCACTGTTATCTCCGCCTGCTGGAGACTTTTTCAGGCTTCTGATTGGCCAACATGGCTTTACGGTTTAGATTATATCGCCACCTGTTGGTTTGGCATGCTCTTGACAGTGCTTCATAGCATGCGTTTGCGTTTTCATGTGGACTGAGATTTTTTTTTAAACGGAAGAAGGAAAAACTCTGTTAATAATAATACCCGTGTACGTGTGGACATTGCCTAACGAATACTGATTGACACAATCAGATGCAGTTACATGCTCTCAACTCTGCTGGAATGGGGCATAAATCCACTCACTGTGACTATGCCCCTGTTTCAATGAATTGTCATACGTGGTTTAAAACCTTCCATTTTAAATATATATTTGGTTTCATTGTGAAATTAAATTTGAGATACGGTATTATGTTTCCTCTCATATGCCCTCAAGGGACAGATAAATAGACAGCGTGATCACAGTCTCTCTGTTTGACCTCTGGGATCGAATTCATCCAGTTTGTGAGATTAGTGCCCAATAGTTTTTGACCTGCTGTCTCCCAGGCAATTGTGTGTCAAGAGTAAAAGGTTGTGACCCCAATCTCATCATGTGGACACAGACATTGTTTGACCTTTGAGAATATGTGTGCATTTACGTGCATTCATGAGGAAAAGCCTTTAAGACCTTTTAGAGCAGGAAAACTAAACCATTCCTCTAAATGCAGTCTCAGTCTCTTTCACTGTATTTCAAGATTCACTCAGAAAATATATTAAATAATGCATGCGCCCTCAAGCAACGACAACTACAATCTTAACAAATTTGTAGCAATCTAACCTCACTAGGGCAATTAAACCTTCCAATTCATTTAATTATCATAAACATCAGGCAGAGCATTTGACACAATATTTAAAAAGGCTCCCTGTTTGCACGCGATTTCCCTGTGGACGTGTTTTTTTTGTTTTGTTTTTTACGTGCAATAAATTAATTACTTTTAAACATGATATAAAGGTTGCTAGCTGGAAACTGCTGAATGATATAAAAACATTAAGATTTCATCTTACTCAAACATCAAAGAATGCAAATATAACTAATATTTCCAAATCTAATTCCTCTAAGAATTCCTCAAGTATCAAAAAAGATTGATCCAGATATAACTAGAAAATACACAAGCAATTCATCTGCCTTTTTTTTTAAACGTATTTTTGACACTGATGAAGCATTTTACTGAATTCCCCTCACTTAAAGCATCATATATATATATATATGTCATTTAAGATTTAATAACTCAGAAATAAAAACAGGTGTAATATTATCCATTCTTCAAGAACCCCTTAAATATATTTCCTTATATGAACAATCAGTATATTTAATAATTTAATGGATTTCGAAAATATTCCAGAATAATATTGTCACGGGCAGGGTGTACTAGAGACCAGGCAGGAAGATAAAGATGACGAATAAACGGATATTTAATGATTTGACAACAGGCGATCCAGACAGGGTAGACATCAACACAGAGGGTAACATTCACAATAACCGACAAACTAGACTACAAGAGACAGGAACTGATATAGGGCAGATAATGAGGGGCAGACAGGTGAACACAATGAGGTGATTAACTAATAATCAGAACAGGAACAACCAAATAAGGACACAGAGGGAGAAACCACAAGCGACAGTCCACAGGGGTGTGACAGATCGCCCCCCTCCCGGAAGGCGCATCCTTGCGCCGTGGAGACAGAGGGAGGGACGGAGGGGGACTTAGGAGGAGGACAAAGGAGTGGATGTGGGATGGAGACAGGGGAAGGCAAAGGGTTGGCAGGCAGACATGATAGGTGGAGGCTCCGGCAGAGGACGGATAACCGGGAGGAGGCCGGCAGACAGAGACCAGGGGGGTGACGAAGGAGGGAGGAGCCAGGGAGGAGACAGGAGGGACCCGGAGCAGGAGGAGCTCAGCAGGACCCAGGCCACAGCCATAACAGTGGCCCACGGTGGAGCCGACGGTGGGAGGAGCCATGGAGGAGGGATGGCTGCCGACTCCAGGGGGCCGACCAACAGCGGCGGAGCAGGTGGAGGAGGAGCCCAAGGCAGAGACGGAGAGCCAACGAGCCAGAGGGATGCTGAGGACCCGGGGGGCCAGGGTGGAGCCGAGGGCTCTGGCGACTGAGGCGGAGGCGGAGATCCAGAGACCCGCGGCGGAGCCGGAGCGACTGAGGACCAATGGAGGATGGCAGTCCCGCTGGTCTTGCCCCGCAATGATGGTGGGCTGAGGGCGAGCAGAGGGGCTGCCAGCTGACAGTGGTGGAGGATGCTGGAGCGGGTGGTAGGGTGGGCATTTTCGAGGAGCGGCCACTGGAGCGAGCTCTTGGGCTGGAGCCCTTCCTGGGAAGAACTGGGGATCAGGAGCCCTTCCTGGGCTGAATTGGGGATCAGGAGCCCTTCCCGGGCTAAACGAGTAATCAGGAGCCCTTCCCGTGCTGAATTGGGGATCAGGAGCCCTTCCCGGGCTAAACTGGGGATCAGGAGCCCTTCCTGGGCTAAACTGGGGATCAGGAGC
>NW_015551076.1:1780140-1783338 GCF_001515605.1 Sinocyclocheilus anshuiensis | reverse complement strand
ATAGTCCGCTCACCCTCAGCCATGATGCAGGGGGCGGAGCTCCTCTCCGCGCTCACACCGTCCATGGCTTGCTCCCTCGTGGTGGGCATGGTCACCGGCTCTCACACCTGGTCTGACGGGTTGGGCTCAACATCCGAAGCGATCCTCCGCTCAGTCGCTTCGCTTCGCTCTGGCGGGAAATGGCTCTCCGTCATCGGTGGGCTCAGGCTGATGCTCCGTACCGCGGGGAGATGGTGGGCTGGGCTCTGGGTCCGAAGTGGATCCGGCGAGATCATCCACGGGGCCGATGGTGAGTGGCGACCCGTTTCTCACCAGAGTCCACTCCACGAAGGCGGCAAATTCCTCCCGAGGACCATCTTCGGACGACCGGATAGCTGGTGACGTTAGCGACTATCAGGAACAGTCTGGTATGGTCCTCGAGAGTCCTGCCTTCCTGCTCCAGCAGGAGGAGGAGGAATTTGGGGCGCGTGAAGGGATCCATGGGGTAAACACTACGGAAAGAAAAACACTGAGGAAAAAAACGGAAAACAAACGGAGGGGAGACCACGGAAGTTAAACTGTTTTTGGGTCGGTTATTCTGTCACGGGCAGGGTGTACTAGAGACCGGGCAGGAAGACGAAGATGACGAATAAATGGATATTTAATGATTTGACAACAGGAGATCCAGACAGGGTAGACATCAACACACAGGGTAACATTCACAATAACCGACAAACTAGACTACAAGAGACAGGAACTGATATAGGGCAGATAACGAGGGGCAGACAGGTGAGCACAATGAGGTGATTAACTAATAATGAGAACAGGAACAACCAAATAAGGACACAGAGGGAGAAACCACAAGCGACAGTCCACAGGGGTGTGACAAACATGTTGTGTTAATTATTATAACATAAAATATGATACATAAGGAATTGACACTCAAAATATATAGATACTGTACACGTGATAAAATATGGCACTGTGTATGTATTAATAAATTTGAACAAATATATACTATATATGTTCACATTTATATGAGATGTTCAATTTATGAGGAAAATATTAATTGTGATATATATCCATATATTTGTATTTATTTAGATTTTATATAGCCTATTTATATTTTCCATCCACCAAGATATCCAATGCTCCAAAAATCCTAATTCTAAAATTTCAATATTTGTTTTCAGCAAACACTTTTTTCTTATATACCATTGTATGCAATCAATGCAGTGAGATAAATGTTTATGAATATGTGTTCAGTGTTAACTCAGGAAATAGAAATGAATTAAAGTTCTTAAAGTTATTACATGCAGTATTTGTCTTTATTGCTGTATATTTTTCTGTATCAATCCATGCTTCATGCATATATTGCAGTATATTGAAAAGTATAAACACTAGTTTCCCATATATGGAAATGTATTATGTAATATTTCACATTATGTTTTCCAGTATGTCTCCATTCATATGCTTTTGTACTTTCTGACCACTTTCTGTGAAGGTTTTGTGCATGTGAACATCAGGTACCTTACAAATAAGCTACCAATATCACATGTATTATTTTGCCTAAGTAAAACAAAAAGACAACAAATTAAAACTTCTTTCATAATGCTAAGCAAGAAGAGGAAAAACAAAGACTTGTTGAGAGCAGAGAGAAAACAAGATGGCTTGAGTTCTGTTTAAAGGGACATCTCATGCCAATAGCACATTGTCTTAATGAACAACAAGGTGTCAAAGCAGCTTAGACGCTTCTCAGTGTTTTTCTCTGGTTTTGGAGAGCTCCCACCATGAGTTCAACAAACCCAGCCCCCTCTAACAAAGGAACAGCCTGAAAATTGACCCTGGAGCTTCAATGTCATGCCAAGCAATTTCAGATAGGACATGGTGCTAATGAGTAAACATCACATCACTTTTTAAATACATCTTCATAAGGTCAAAGATCAACAAAGTAGAAGACTGCCATTTACTTCTGTAATTTGATGTGTTTCTGAAGTAAACAAGATATTTAGAGGGAAAAAATGTAGGAAGAGACCGAATTTTATACATTAGGAATTCACTGACTAGTAAAACCCTCTCCCACCTGCCGACAGGTCGTATTCTGATTTTCAGAAGTAGCTGGATGGAATTTTTTAATAATACAAATCCACAAATCTGATGCAGATTGGAATCATAAATCACACCGTGTTTGATAATTTAGCCAGAGGAAAGCTTGTCCCCAAGTGAGCCTGGTTTCTCCCAAAGTTTTTATCTCCATTTTTGTCACCTGATGGAGTTTGGATTCCTTGCTATTGTTTCTTTTGGCTTGCTTACATGGAGTTTAAAAGACACTACTATTTAACAATACTGCATTATCAGTTTGACTGCTAATGCTATTGGATGATTAATATTGAATATTAATAATATTTGTTTCCAATTTGATGAATTTTGCAGCATTAACACTGTTATTGAACTGAATTGAATCAACCTTGAACTGACTAAAGCTGAATTTGTCTTATGTAGAGCTGCATATAGCTGAACTGAACTCATATTCACCTGAATCAACACTGAACTGACTTATGAGAATAATGACACTATTGTCTTTGTAAATCATATTTGATGACGTTTGCATCATTAATTCTGCTATTTTACTGTTTATACTGTGAAACTGCTTTGAAACAATCTGTACTGTGCAAAGTGCTATATAAAAATACAGGTGCATCTCAAAAAATTTGAATTAGAATCATCGTAAAAAAGCTTATTTTTATTGGTAAAATTTCAAAAGGTGAAATTTTCATATATTCTAGATTCATTACATGTAAAGTAAAACATTTCAAAAGTTTTTTTTGTTGTTGTTTTAATTTTGATTTAATGATTACAGCTCATGAAAGTAAAAAATCCAGTATCTCAAAATATTAGAATATTTACATTTGAGTTTCATTAAATGACCATCCCTAGAGTATAAATTCCGGGTATCTCTTGTTCTTTGAAACCACAATAATGGGGAAGACTGCTGACTTGGCAATGGTCCAGAAGACAATCATTGACTCAGTATGTCACAGAAGGTCATTACTGAAAGGGGTGGCTGTTCACAGAGTGCTGTATCAAAGCATATTAAATGCAAAGATGACTGGAAGGAAGAAAATGGGTAGGAAAAGGTGCACAAGCAACAGGGATGACCGCAAGCTTGAGAATACGGTCAAGCAATGCCAATTCAAACACTTGGGAGAGCTTCACAAG
>NW_015551076.1:1758429-1779476 GCF_001515605.1 Sinocyclocheilus anshuiensis | reverse complement strand
CTTGGGAGAGCTTCACAAGGAGTGGACTGAAGCTGGAGTCAGTGCATCAAGAGTCATCACACTCAGACGTCTTCAGGAAAGGGCTACCAAGCCACTTCTGAAACCGAAACAACGTCAGAAGCATCTTACCTGGGCTAAGGAGAAAAAGACTGTTGCTCAGTGGTCCAAAGTAGAGACCTGCGCGGGACGGATTTTTCAGTCCCGCTCCCGCAAGATTCTGTCCTGCGCCCGCCCGCTCACGCAGAAATATATCTTATCTGGTCCCGCTCCCGCCCGCAAAAGCCCGCATAAAAGTAATCTATATAGATTTTTTTCCGTACATTCGAAGAAATTTATGGAGATGCTGATTTCCTTTTCCAGCAGGACTTTAGCACCTGCCCACAGTGCCAAAACCAGTTCCAAGTGGTTTGCTGACCATGATATTACAGTGCTTGATTGGCCAGCCAACATGCCTGACCTGAACCCCATATGGACTCTATGGGATATTTTCAAGAGAAAGATGAGAAACAGTCGATCCAACAATCCAGACGAGGTGAAGCCTCAATAGTGCCTCAGTAGTGCCACAGGCTGATCGCTTCCATGCCACACCTCACTGATGCTGGAGTTTGTGCTAAAGGAGCCCCGACCAAGTATTGAGTGCATAAATGAACATTTTATACACTTTATTTTCTTACACTTTAAAGAACTTGAACTTTTCTGTTTTACAATTCCTTTTTTTGATTGATCTTAGGAAATATTCTAATATTTTGAGATACTGGATTTTTGACTTTCATGAGCTGTAAGCTCATAATCAATCAAATCAATGTAAGCTAAATCATCAAAATTAAAACAAAAAAACTTTTTAAATGTTTTACTTTACATGTAATGAATCTAGAATATATGAAAGTTTCACTTTTTGAAATAAGTTACAAAAAAAAAGAACTTTTTCACAATATTCAAATTGTTTGAGATGCAACCAAACGATCACATTAAGAGCAAGAACTTGTATGAAGCACAATTAAAAAAAAAAAAATCACAATAAGAACAAGAACATGTATGAGGAAGTAAAATCGGGCACTCAGCGTGATTTTTAGTATTATGCATATAATTCCTCTTGGTGTTCATACAGCTGCTTAAAGAAAGTAATGAGGTTCAATGGCAGATCTGCGCAAGACTGAGCTAACAGTGGTCAAAACAGCAGTGTAATTACGTCAGCCAGCAATATAGTCATCCCAAGAGTCTAAGTTCTTGCAGTGCACATTTTTAATCCTTAAGAACCTGCTTGTGATGACACAAGCACCTTTACAGACTGCAGTGTTTTATTTTCTCTCTTATTACTGTTTTGTGTATGTGTGTTTTGTGTAAGATGCTACAGAAAATAACAATCAATGCTCTTGAGGTTCTTACACAATATTTACACAGTAACAATCCGATTTCCTCCAGCGGGTTTTTACGTCACAGTAAGATGCTCTTGAAGCCTCTGCAAACACTCCACTGTAGTCGCATTCTGGAGAACTTTTGCAAGTGGAGCTTGTGTGAGCGACTACATAGGTGTGCAAATACTGTGTGTGTGTGTGTGTGTGTGTGTGTGTGTGTAGATGCTTATTCAGCTTTTAAAATGCTATAAGGGGCTAATTGGGTCTCTGAAACCCAGATGGGTGCTTTATCTCAGGATTAACCCAATAAGTAAACTTAAGTCCTCAGTGACATCATTAAAAAAAAAACTACAGGCGATGGTTCATTTCCCTAGACATCCAAATGTTTGGGGTGTTCCATATGTTCAGACCAAGGATGTCTATAATGTGGCAAGAACCCTATCTGTTTTTTCCATTTATCTCAATGGCATTTACTGTGGCAGTAGAGCTTTGAGTTTGAGAAAGGTGCATTACAGATCAAATGTATTATTATTATTATTATTATTATAGTAAAATAACATAATCACACTGCTGGCTGGCTAATGGTATCACAACATCACTTACAGTCCTTCATATCCTGAGCTGTGTCTGTAATGTGAAAGGCAGCAGACGGGGAAAAAAGTCCATAAAGGAATGTTGTAAAACTGGCTTCTATAATAATGCCTGCTAGTTTCCTGCACCACTTTTCATCAACAGTGCTTCCGTTTCACAAATATATAACTCTGATCAGCCGGCTGTTTCCAGTGAATCCAAAAACATGCGTGACCAGTCTACTGATTCACATACAAATTACTCGTATGAACTGATTCTTTTAAATGAATCAAAAGCATCAACAGAAATTTGACCTTATGAGCCAATTATTTTGAGTGGACCAAAAACATACAGCACAACCACTGCAAACTGATTCACAAACATACAGCTCTTATGGGTTGATTTTTTTTTTTTGAGAATCGAAAGCATACACCGTTACCATAAACTTAACCTATTGACTTTATGGGCCGGTTCTGTTAAGCGAATCGAAAACATACAGAGCAACCTGTACAACCCGATTCCCAAGCAAATGACTCTTATGATCCAATTATTTTTGGTAAATCAAAAATATACTGCGCTACCAGTGTTCTTTCAGTGTTCCAGAGTTAATTCTTTAAATAATTGTTGAAAACGAGTTCCGTCTACATCTACAAGTGCTAATTGGCCTTGACTTCCAGTTTTTCTTTTTGACTATTTAAAGAACAGAGGGACACCTTAAAAAATGAAACAAATATAAATGAATTATCCTCACAGCTTATGGACAAAATTTTCAATCAACTCTGAAGTGTCATGGTCCTCTGACAGCATAGTCAACTCTTCTGAATAGTTGGAATCTTACTCAAAGCACTTGTTAAACGAATAATCCATAAATGGTATTCACAAATAATGACATTATTTAGTATTTCTGGCAACCAAAGGTTTCTAAGCACTTTTTAAAAATCTTCACTGCTGCTAACAGAGTGCTGAGGAACTTGCCTGACAATTTAATAAATTACAATAAATTGCAAGATGTCTATAGGAGAGCAGTTACATCTGCTGACTGAGTTAAATGTGACCCTGGAGCACAAAACCAGTCTTAAGTCGCTGGGGTATATTTGTAGCAATAGCCAAAAATACATTGTATGGGTCAAAATTATTGATTTTTCTTTTATGCCAAAAATCATTAGGATATTAAGTAAAGATCATGTTCCATGAAGATATTTTGTAAATTTCCTACTGTAAATATATTAAAACTTAATTTTTGATTAGTAATATGCATTGCTAAGAACTTCATTTGGACAACTTTAAAGGCGATTTTCTCAATATTTTGATTTTTTTTTGCACCCTCAGATTCCAGATTTTCAAATAGTTGTATCTCGTCCAAATATTGTCCTATCATAACAAACCATACATCAATGGAAAGCTTATTTATTCAGCTTTCAGTTGATGTATAAATGTAAATTTCGAAAAATTTACCCTTATGACTGGTTTTGTGGTCCAGGGTCACAAATGTGCTGAGGGTTGTGCTAACCAGTGAATTCAGAGCAAGCAGATGCTTGAGAACAGATGATAATTTCATCCCCGGTGTTAGAATTTGGCCTTGATTTCCCATTTGTAATCATGAATTGTAAAATGGATCCAGGAACAAGTTCTCTTAGCTTGATATGATCTCAAAGTGCCCAATGACACTCTTCTGGAGATGTAAAACTGTTGCTCCCATTTGAATAAGAGCCACTCATGGTCCCACCTCCACAGGTCATGGTTTCCTGGCTAAATAACACTGCTGTTTAATTTCCCTTACATAATATTAGTAGTCCATATTAATTAAGCCTTAAGTTGTCAAAAGTTTTTCAAAAACTGTGAAAGCGCTCATTCTTTAAAAAAAAAAACAAAAAAAAAAAGGCATTACAAACAGGCTCAATTTGAAAAGTTAATGACCCCAAAATGGGGTCATTTAGTTTAATTTTTCACATAAAGTATTTTTAAGTCAGTGTCTACTGTCAACTGTTTAGTTGCCAACATTCTTCACAATATCTTCTTTTGTGTTCAATAGAAGGATTTCATTTCAATTTTTATACATATATAATGAATCATCTTGACATTTTAGGACATCCCTTAATGTCTCCAAATGAAGGTTTAGTCAGGTTTAATGAATTTCTTGTTCTCCCTCACACATAATCTAAATAATCATTCAAATAAGTTGTGTTATGCATCTAATTATATTTTGACCAACACGGGGGCAAACATTCGCTATGCATTATGGGATTAGTCATTTATTAAAGTGATGGCTTAGGATAACATGTTTGATTTCATCATGAGCAATATCAACAGAAGCTATTGCCGTTATATGTCACAGGGGGCAGCATGGAGTGAACCAGACGGCTTGGGCCTTGATCATAACTGGGCAGCTGAATGAGGAAGCCTGGCGTGGGAAGAAATGGACCTGCTGGTTTTATGATGCTCTGAAATAGCCACACTCACAGCATATGGATTTGAGATTAATTCTTCTTTCCCGTGAATGGATAACAAGCCCAAAGAAAACCAAAGAGAACAAAGTAAAACCACATTTACTGTATTTAACACAAAACAACATATTGTACATTTAGTGGGGTGATTTGTGACAGTGATTGAGGTCTGCTGTATCTCAGAATGATTAGATCTGATGCCAAATGTGTCTTTTCTTAGTGCTGGTTTTGTTCGTTCATTGATTTTCTTTTGTTTGATGTCTTGGAGCATAAACAAATACCAGTGGGACCAAATTTAGGCCATTACATCTAAAAAGGAAAATATCATCTGCAACATCTAATAATAATTTTAAAAAAAAAGCTTCTCATGGGGAGTGCAAGTCGATGGTAATGCAACGTCAAACATCTTTAAACAATAACAATGTTTTCATATGATTCTCTCAGCCCATATGCAGGCATACAGAATCTGCAGACTATTTTTCACATTTTGTTCGGTAATTGTGGAGCTGTGAAGAATGGGTTTAAACATGATAAAATATGTCAAACTGAACTGAAAGTAGTCCACTCTTGCTGGCAGGTACAAATTATCCAAAATATGTAATAAATTCACCAAAAAGGTCTGAGTTATAGATATTATAAACATGAAACTACAATAAAATGTTTATTCCCAGTGAGTCACGAAAGACTGTCTGCAAGCATTTGGTGTGAATCAGTGTTGTTTTTGTAAAACTGACTTGTTGTTTAGGCATCTTATATACCATCATCGAACCACTGTTAACCACCATATCATTACAAATTCGGTTAAGAAAATGTAATTAGTTCTAAGAGAAAGCAGATTCAAATCAAAAAGCGTCCCGATGAACTTCTCCCAAACCTTAATGAAAATCAGTGAGCCATTCTTCCTCTCTCCTAAAAGTCCATGCGCCCTCAAGGCATAAAGCTATTCTCAAAAACTATGTTTAATACATAAAGCTGTAATCACCAGTGTTGGGGAAAGTTACTTTTAAAAGTAATGCATTACAATATTGCGTTACTCCATAAAAAAGTAACTAATTATGGTACTTAGTTACTTTTTATGGAAAGTAATGCGTTACTTTACTAGTTACTTGAAAAAAGTAATCTGATTACGTAACTCGCATTACTTGTAATGCTTTACCCTCAAAACTGGTAATCACTAACATGTTCCATTACCCTTAGAAGCCGAAGTTCAGAATCAGTGACTCATCAGACTGAGCCGAACGTGGTTCTGCAGTGCCACCAAGTGAAATGTAGAGTAACATGTAAATGGATGTAAAACATGTAAAAACCAGAGGAAACAAAGTCTGGATTTTCCAGGAACACGGCTTGAAATAATCTCCAATGTCATTAAAGATTAATATTAATGAATAAAATATATTATACAAAAAATATTCAAGAACGGGTCAGCTAAAAATGCTATTTTTTAAATGAATGCATGCAGACATTGTAATGTTTAAAACTAGCTACTTTTCTTTCATTCAAAATGCAGTAAACTGCAATACGCTTTGAAGGCCAACTTCATTCTAAATCCGACATGGTGCAGAATTGCATTGGTTTTGGCTCATGTTCACATGTGAATTACCAGACCTGATCTAAAAGTGTTGCGCTATCTAAATGTTGTAAATGCAGCACACAGCTGAACATACCACAGCTAAATTACTTATCGACCCAGTGTCACATCATCCCAGCTGAGCATGTCACATCATCAGTGCTGGTGTGCCCCAGGATCGTATCCCAGTATCCTCAATCGCGTGCTGGAGTTCATCCCAACTCCAATCAATTAAGTGTGTCACTTTAACTAAGGAGAGTAAATTTAGAGCGCAGAATCTGAGATACTCTTTCAATCTACAAGGAACTTTCATTAAGTTTTTATTAGACCCAAGAGGATGCATCTAGCCTTCAAAAAAGCCTGGAGTAGTGGAATGCATTTGCCAATATACAGTGGCCCCTTAAACTTAAACACTTCAGTGGCATTGCATAATATCAATGAATATCAATGCATTATTTAACTAAAAAGAGGTAGCAGCTATTTGCACTATGTGTAAATAGCGATAGATGCTATTTACACTCAGTCTAATTAGCATATTTTCTTAGCGATAGATGCTATTTACACTAAGTGCAAATAGCAATGGATTCTATTTACACTAAGTGAAAATAGCAGTATTTTCTTATGCGATATGCTAGCTATTTACACTGTGTGCAAATAGCTATAGATTCTATTTACACATAATAGCAGGATTTTCTGCTATAACTATTTTTTGTTTTTTATTCTATTTTTTGCTATTACTTATTGCAAATAGTGGCAAATTGTTGTCTACGTCTCGGTATTGTAGTACATTATAAAACAGTATTCAATAATAATGTGTAAATTATCATTTTAATTCAAATTTTTAAACGGATGCCAATGCCACCTTATTGGGACAATAAGGCCCTCCCTACACCCTACCAGATACATTTTCAACTTTCAATTATTTCCTTCATTTTTATTGAAAATAAATGCCTTTCCGATGTGATATGAGATTTGAAAAGGGAGAAAAAAAAGTTTGGCAAAGGCGGATTTGAACCCAGGTCGATCGCGTCAAAAATAACTACAATACACACTTGACCACCTACACCACTGGAGCTGTTATTTGACAATCGTCTTTTGGAGTGTTGACTAGCCCAATCACACATTGGTGTAAATAGCTTCTGCCAACAACGGGCTATTTGCACTTAGTGTAAATAGACACTCCGATAAAGAAAAGCCTTATACTTCTTTTTTTTTTTATTTGCTTAAACCTCAGGCCATCCAAGATGTAGAGAAGTTTGTTTCCTTATTAGAACAGATTTGGAAAATTTAGCATTACATCACTTGCTCACCAGTCCTCTGCAGTGAATGGGTGCCGTCAGAATAAGAGTTCAAGCAGATTGAAAGTCAGCAGCAGCTTTAAGTTAAAATGTTTTAATGATGGATTTGTTTTTTACAAACATAGATACACAGATGGACTGGAGTCATGTGGATTACGTGTGGATTATTTTAAAGTTTTAATCAGCTGTTTGGACTCTCATTCTGACGGCACACATTCACTGCAAAAGATCCATTGCTGAGCAAACCTTAAATTTCTCCACATCTGTTCTGATGAAGAAACCAACTGATCTAAACCTTGGATGGCCTTAAGGTGAGTAAATGTTCAGCAAATAGTCATTTTTGTGTTAACTACTCCTTTAAACTATATACCACACTCTTTGTGTCCACTGTATTCTCATATCTATCGCCAAATGCAAAATCTGAATGTAAGTATATTTACATAAATATACTTACATAAAACATATAAAATGTCTGTATTTGTCTGTAATATCTGTATAGATCAATGTTTTCTGCATATAAAAGTGATATTGTATAGAATTAGCATATGAACAGTCAGAATAGAGATGCAGACAAGGAAATGCATTATGAATAGCACTAGTGCCATCTAATGGAGCAGATCTGCATCCACTCTAAAGGCAAGTTCACACTGTCCTGACATTGCATATTTGTCTGTTGGATTGTATGTTTTGAACCAGCTGTCTTTTTTACTCTGCTACAGTTGCTGGAATTCAGTGTTTGTTGGGGCAGCAATCTTACTTTTCATTTATAAAATGGATTTGAAAATATGTTGTTGAAAATTTTGGAAATGCTTTAACCAATGAACATGCCTGAGTTTTTGCAAATTCAACATTATTTTCCTCATTAATTCACCAATCATTGATATCAAGCCATAGTTAATTGTCAGCATAGTATGAGAAAATCAATACTGTCAACCTAGAGGGGATCAGACAAGTTATATTACTTCCTGGAAAGTCCCAAACTGTAAATCATTAATTGTACAGTATATGTATATTGTATATAGTATATTGTTACAGTATCTGTATTGTATGCACATAAATAACAAAGCAACTAACAACTAGCTCACAAAAAAAACAACACACAAATGTTGCAATGCCATGCCATGTTACTGCTACTAATACATTGGCAAGACACTGCTGTACGAGTATAGTTAAAGGGTTAGTTCACCCAAAAATGAAAATTCTGTCATCAATTACTCACCCTCGTGTTGTTCCAAACCCGTAAGACCTTCGTTCATCTTCGGAGCACAATTTAAGATATTTTTGATGAAATATGAGGGCTCTCTGACCCTCCCATAGACAACAAGGAACACGCGTCCACAAGTGATGCAGTAGAGACGAAAATGTGGAATAAAGTCGTTATTTTTGTTTTCTTTGCGCAAAAAAGTATTCTCGTAGCTTCGTAACTTTACAGTTGAACCACTGATGTCACACAGACTACTTTGTCGATCATCTTGGTACTTTTCTGGACCTTGAACGTGGTAGTTACCTTGCTGTCTATGGGAGGGTCAGAGAGCCCTCATATTTAATCAAAAATATCTTAAATTGTGTTCCGAAGATGAACGAAGGTCTTACGGGTTTTGAACAACACGAGGGTGAGTAATTAATGACAGCATTTTCATTTTTGGGTGAACTAACCCTTTAAAAAGACATGCATTTGGACTGAAACCCCCTCATGAAGTCATTGCATTGAAAAGATTATATAAGCGGTTCAGTATTAGAATTCTTGTCTGACATTTGGGAAATACAGATGGCCAAGATATCATAATCACTAAATGTCCCCTTGGGGGAAAAGACATCTGAGAAGACATCTGTTTCACGGACACGTGCATATTTATGTTTCTGTTTGAGGGGGGTCTTAGTGTTTTCATTCTCTTCTTCAGGCTGAAATTCAAAGTGAGAAATGCGTCACACTGAATGTGGTGATCTGATCAAGTATCTTCAGACCAAGCCACATAAAAATGTAGCGAAGTGTAGTTTTGATTTTTGTAATTGTTACTGAATTACACTAACAACTTTTTATGTTCAAATTGGTGTTTGAATTGGTGTTTGATGTGATCAGATTGGCTTACCATTTCAGTGCCTTCTTAGACAAATCCACTTGGTAAGCCCCACCTTTCACCTATTTCCAGTCAAGTCCATCATCTATTTATTTTTTTTTATTAAAAAAAGACAGAAATCTCAGAAACCGTTTGTCATATCCTAGAATAAATTGTGCTCCTTTAGCTCAAATCACAAACACACACACACGTTGGGTTTCTGTGTTTTATGGGGACATTCTATAGACATACTGGTTTTTATAACTGTATTTACTATCCATTAACCCTACACCTAAACCTACCCATCACACAAAACTTTCTGCATTTTTAGACTATCAAAAAACTTAATTCTGTATGATTTATAATTTTCCTCATTGGGACCAAAAAAGTGTCCCTACAAGGACAAGGTTTTTGGATATTGCCATCTTTGTAGGAACATTTTGTCCCCATAACGTAGCCTATACCTAAACCAAACACACACACATGCACAATTTTTGGACTGAAAGTGAGACTGAAGATGATGATGCCTTACGAAACACTTTATAACTCTCTCCATTTCCATCAGAATATAGTGTATATAGTATAGTATCGCATACTATTATATTGTTTATTACATGTAATTGTTATAGTGTTACTCGACCTGAATATCTGATTAGGTAAAGTAGGCTATGCTAGTTTAGCTTGCTTTCAATATTTGGGGTGCAATAATAACTTTTAACTGGTTCTTGCATTGTCACCAGCTTATTTGGTCCCCATAAAGACTATATATGATTGTGTTTTACAAACAAATAAAGAAATTGCCTATTTATATCATAAAAATGGGGCTGTATTGAGGTTTAATATTATAATTTGTTAAAGCTTAGACAGTCAGCGAGGCTGTCATTAGTTAAAACCTGTAGTGTTATTATTCAGAATAAAAGTCAAACTTTTCTAAACTTCACAACATTCTATACGTAGTGGGCATTTTATATCAGTTTTACCTGCATTTCGCCCTATGATTCCGAAAATTGAGTTTTCCTAATCGGCAATTTCCGAGCACCTTCGGCCCTTATCGTAAAGTATGTATTTGAATCGGTCGTGTTCGGGCATTTCCGGATTCACCGATAACGGTTGGAATGTTCAAATCTTCGAAGCTAGTTTAGCTACTTTTGGCCTGGAGTGGATACTGAGCTAAGAAAGCAACTGAAGAAGGAGCAAAGAAACCAAAAAAGGAGGTGAAGAGGAGCCTGGCTACGGAATGACGGTGTTGCAGGAACCTGTCCAGGTATTTGAGCTAAATGTGAAAGCGCTCTGTTGCGGACCCAGTTGCGGGAGAAGACTTTTATCCAGCGCGAGAGACCGGATGATTGAGCGCTGCTACACCGCGGCCTCAGTTAGCAGCTAATGCTAACGGCCTCTGCCCTTTACCTCACACAAAACCTGCCTTTAAACATACCACACATTGCTTTTATTTTATTTTACAATAGCTGTTGTAATAAACTCAGTGCTTGTCAATTCAGGGCAGTTTGTTTGTTAGTAGTTTTCAAGGAAGCTAATGTGTTGTCTTGCAGGTTAGCCAGCTATCTGATTTATTGGGATTTATGTGGGGATAGTGATGTTTTGTTTTGACGCTTGTGTTAAAATATCAGCGGGGTTGAGGGGTTGAATTTACAGAGATGGCTGATATTCACAAACACGCAATATATGAAGAATAAGTTAGCACGAACTAGTGCATTTGAAGAGATTTGGTGCATTAGCAATTTCTGGAGCTGGTTAGTTGTCTGAAATAGAAGCTCGTCAGCGATAAAATCATAACATATAATTTCCTTATAGGGTTGGATTTTAAATGTATAAGTTATGGTGTTTAATGGGCCAACAAACGTCAAAGGTTGTGGGTTTAATAAGTCTTTGTCAAATACCAGCTAGCCAATGGTTCCTCGAGCACATCTGCTAAACCTGCGTGTGTCTGTCAGGCAAAAACATCAGACATCAGTTCAAATGTATGTACAATGTTGGCTGTGTCTCAAAGGAAGAACGAGCTGCCTAACTAGAGAATGCATCTCATCTGTCAGTCAACATCATCTGGTTTCCCTCCTTATCTT
The DNA here is from genome assembly GCF_001515605.1 of Sinocyclocheilus anshuiensis. NCBI lineage: Eukaryota > Metazoa > Chordata > Actinopteri > Cypriniformes > Cyprinidae > Sinocyclocheilus > Sinocyclocheilus anshuiensis. The sequence continues at coordinate 1,768,104 of NW_015551076.1, read as the reverse complement.
CAGCCTTTGTATATACTGTCTGAAACCGTTCACCATTTCTTAAAACTGTGATCAAGACGTGACTTCATGACAGCAGATCATTTCATATACATGATGAATGTAAAAATCTCTGCAGTCAGTATCATTGTTTATATGGGAGCCCATTTAATTTGTAATGGTGATGTTCAGAAGTGTATACTTGCTGTCAGGTGGTAATAAAATCATTAACCCTAATTCATAAAGTGCTATGGGATATCGTCGTTGTGACGCATACTCCTTTTCGTCAACTGTAAAAGGGATGAAGGTAACAGTAGTTGTGTTTTGGTCCATAGGCTGCTGTCTGGCATGCTCTGAACCACTACGCCTACCGAGATGCAGTATTCCTGGCAGAGAGACTCTATGCTGAGGGTAATTGCACAAATCGTCCTCCATACAGGCAGACAACATCCTCCATTTCCCCTCGTCTTTCAGAGCTGGCATTTCAGGCATTGCATTAAAACAAGTTTGTGTGACTTGAAATGGAAGCTGACATTTTTATTGATTTTACCCCTAAAGATAAATGGTTTTTAAATTGTTGTTTTTAAATCCTGAATTTAATTTTATACAGGGTTTCTGCAGGTCTTAAAAAGTCTTAATTCAACCTGCCACAAGTTAAAGCCTAAAAATTTTGGAGAAGAAATTTAAGTCATGAGGTCGTGGCATTAAATGTTGCATGCACTGCAAAACCTGAATATCTTCATCAGTATTTGTATTTTGTTTTCCAATACAAATAGCTACACATCCCTAAATCGAGATACAATTTCTTGAGGTGCAAATTGAACATATGACGTCTTGCTTTCTGAGAAACTGAACAAAATTAAGAGAGTTATAATGCTTTAAACAAATGTCTGTTAATGGGGTATGAAAACTTGTTTTCCCTTTGAATGAAGTCGATTTTTCTGGGCAGATATTTGTTGTTCTTTTAACCATAAACTCACTTTATATTGATAAAAGACAAGACTAACTAATTTTGTCATTTTTCTTCTCAAATAAATGTATCTTGATTTAAGATTTTTTTTTTTTTGAGATTTGCACTGGAAAACAAAACTAAAATACTGAGGAAGTACATCACTTTTTTGCAGTGTGATCAGAAGGTACAGTAAAAATAATTTCCATAGTCTAGTGGTTGGGAGCAGAGGTATTCAAGCCATAAGCTTTCTTTTTTCCTGAGATCTGTTGAAAGTTTAGTTAAAAATCAAGTTTTGAGATTTAAATAATACAAGAAAAGACATGTACAAGACATTTATTTATATTTAGAGCGCATATTGAAGTTACATTTTCTTTGCTTGGCCTTAAATTTAGCTTCCTCTGAATTTTCTTTTCTTTTTTCTTTTCCTCATCAGTCCATTCAGAAGAAGCGCTCTTCCTGCTGGCTACGTGCTACTACCGTTCAGGGAAGGCGTATAAGGCCTACCACCTCCTGAAAGGACACAGCTGCACCACGCCACAATGCAAATACCTCCTCGCCAAGTGCTGTGTGGAACTGAGCAAGTATGAATGACTAACTATTATTATTAATATAACTAATCATAACTCATGACTCATCATCATCATATCCCTGTGTCTATATCTATGTTTATATCTTCCAAAAGCTTAGAGTAAGGGTTGTTACTATACAAAAATTTCAGTAGTTGTATTCAAATTTCACAATACTCAATACCTCACAATCCTCCAAACCTATGCTGTAGACTGTAGGCTCGTTTGAGATGCACCTAGCCTCCCCTGAAATATAGGCGAGAGTAGGCGGCTGCAGTGAGGGGAGGAGTGAAATAAGTGCAGTCAAGATGGACAGTCCTGACCTCTCGAAGTGAAACAGATACCAACGAATTTACAGGCGGATATCGCGCTATTCACACTCATGCTCTGTTGCTGATAAACATGATATAATTTCAGTTCTGTTCCTTTCATATGAAAATAAATACAATGAGACAATGACACTCAAAGTATTTGCTATTTAATTCCATTCAAAAGGTGTATTTATCATCCATTTTTACTTTAATACAAACATGTAGTTTAGAATTTTTTTGAAATGTGACAACAGTCACATCTCACACAGAGATCGCAATACCATAGTGTTTGTGAATATTCACACATAATTTAAACACATGATACCAGATATAAAAATCTAATATTTTAGAAGAGAACGCAACATAACGGTTATTTGAGCCAATGAGAATGAAGCTGTGCCGTCAGCAAGTCGTTTCCCATCGTGCTTTTGTTCAGCGCAGCTGGGGGAGAGCAACTGTGCTCGACTGCATGGTTGAGTCGCTGTCGCAAGAGATTTTTGGCATACGTCAGCGTGACATCAGAGCAAGGCGGACCGCCCTCTGACACATTTCTTAACCAGCATGCATCTTGCGGTGATCAGTTCTGCGCAGATTTTGCTCATCTCAAATGAGCCTTGTGTCTTTATTCAGTGTTTCCCACAGGATTTTGTGAGACTCGTGGCGGCAGGTGACGTCACATATTAATTTGCATATTTATGATGTCATTGCGTCAAGTTTGCATTCAGACAAGTTTGGCACTTCAGATCTGATCTGTCTCATACTGTAATACAAATGAATGCCCAATAAAGCTGTTCCCATTTACATATTTTCTATTGTCATACATAAAACAAGTATAAATAGTGACTAAACACGACCCATTAATGAATCACCCAGGAATCACTTTCACTAAACTCCTTAAATCCTGATTTATAATCGTGACATCATCTGATAAAATCAACGTACATCTACACAGGGTTCGTACGGTCATGAAAAACCTGGAAAAGTCATGGAATTTTAAAACACCAATTTCCAGGCCTGGAAAAGTTTTGGAAAAATAAATAAACCCAGAAAGTTTTGGAAAAGTCATTGAAATCTATTTCACAAAACTCTGTATAATAGAATTGTGTTTAATCAGGTCCAGAATTTCGGTGCGGGATTGCGCATAGGCTATATCGCATAGTTTTACTCATTCCCGCAGCTTTTGACTTTAAAATGATGGATATTCACACATTTATTCAATAGCCTATAGCATGTAGGTTTGATGAGTAAATAATCAAACCTACAGACTGAGTCCAGTCCACACAGATTGATCAAATCAGTCATTTGAAAACAGCGTGAGTGATCAAACGGCTTCACATCGGCGCATCTTGTCTGCGCTACAAGAGCCGCTGCACGCTGTGATACAAGACTTTCACTCGCATTTCGGGACAGTTGACAGAATTGTCACTTGCCTAATCGTGTCATTGTTGCATTGTATTATTTATTTGCACACTTATTTAACTATAATCATGATACTGTAACTGTCGTGTCTTGCTCACTTTCCCGCGAACAAACGCGCATAAATAAGTTTGACTAATGAAATTCAATAATAATGGCGGAGCCTTAACATTGGATTTGCAGCGTTGCGCATTCTAACCATTGGCGCTGCAGCTGAAGTGAATGACAGCTTGGGAGCGAAAAAACCTCTCTGTGTCCTATTTATAATACAAACTGCCCAAATAAAATCTTCAAAATTGTATTTATGTAAGGTTTATTAAAAAATGTTTTACTAGACAAAAATAGTCTGTATATAATCAAACTGTAAATGATAAATGATGTCTTTTAAAACAAGAATTTTTGCCATTTCAGGCCGTCAGTAGAATCAGCCAAGTGGGGACGAAGTCAGTGTTTGCACAGAGTGGAAACAGCAGAGAGGTCATTCCAAACCCTTTCAACCAAACTCAGACCACTGCCCCACAGACCAGGTACATGTCACCACACTTTTCTACAGGCAACTGATGATAATGGCTTCTGATGACATCTCTTTCTGCTTTGTAGTACTACACCGCAAGTGCTGAGCCCAACCATTGCTGCTCCCCCAAATGTGCAGCCACGGCGGAGCTCAAGACTCTTCACCAGTGCCAGCTCCACTGCCAAGGTACTGTCTTTCACACATACAAGTTTATGCATACACTCCTGAAAATCCTCAGCCACTCTTTAGAGGAAGTGTTATCAACACTCGTTATGATGGAATTGAACAGGAGAACAGCAAGAAGCTGAAAATGAAGTTCCCCACCAAGATTCCTAACCGAAAGACCAAAACGAAAACGGGTAAGGGAGGAATCACCCCATCTAACCTGAATGAGAGTATCGAGATCCTCAAGCTTGATTCTTCCATATCAGAAGGAAAAGGCAACATCAGCTCACCGCAGTTCCAGGCTTTTAATCTACAAAAGGCTGCTGCAGGTATTTGAGATTTGTTGTCTTTTTAAGATGTATTTAAGGAATAAAATCTAATCAAATGCAATCAAAACAATTATTTTTTCTAATGAAATATTGCAGTATTTATATTTTAATTATAATAATATATTTTAATTAACTAATTATAATAATATAAATAATACATTTTATTATGTGCACTCATTTTTTTTTTTATTCATGTGCCCTCATAATCTTTAATCAAAATATCTCTTAGATGTTACAATAGAGAAGAAAACACTATCACAACTTCCGTTTCATGTTGACTTCAAAGAACTATAAACAAATTATAACATTTGTTAAAAAGAAAGTGAATCCTATTATTAGGATTATTAAATATGATGCATTTTGAAAATGTAACTAAACTTGAATTTGTTTCCTCTGTTTTATTCAGATGGGCTAATGACGTTGATGCGGGATATTGGGAGGGGCTATCTTGCTCTCTGCTCTTACAACTGCAGAGAAGCCATTAACATCTTGAGTCAGCTGCCTTCACACCACTACAACACAGGCTGGGTGCTGGGTCAGATCGGACGAGCTCACTTTGAATTGGCTGAATACATGCAGGTGATTTGGGCTTGTTGAAATTAGCAGGAATTTATCAATGGTAGAAAATGGAGACAAAAAAATGATTCAAACAGTGAATTGCAGAAAAGATAATCAAGACTGAATTTTTGTGTCCGTTTAACCAGGCGGAGAGGATTTTCTCAGAAGTCCGGCGTATTGAGAGCTATCGAGTGGAAGGTATGGAGATCTATTCCACAACACTCTGGCATTTACAAAAGGATGTGGCGCTTTCCGCCCTATCTAAAGATCTCACTGACATGGACAAAAACTCACCAGAGGTACCTCTCTCGGAGTAATATAGCAAATGAGCAGGGTTTGCAGATCTTGAATGCTTTTACTTATGGTTTATTTCTTCCTCTCTCTGTGTACAGCCCTGGTGTGTAGCTGGTAACTGTTTCAGCTTACAGCGGGAACATGACATAGCCATTAAGTTCTTCACAAGGGCCATCCAGGTGGACCCCAGCTTTGCATACGCATACACACTATTAGGACATGAACTAGTTCTCACAGAGGAGCTGGAGAAAGCCCTGGGCTGCTTCCGCAATGCTATACGCCTCAATAAACGTCACTACAATGCCTGGTACGGTTCAGACTCTACTCTTTGGCTTTGGAAATGAGACACTACTTTAAATTACACCAGAAATGTGAAAAAATAAAACTGTTCATTTTATATTGTCATTGTTAGTTTCAATTATGAAAGCCACTTGTCATTTTTACGGTTAAAAGGCTCAGTGTTTCTTCTGTCTTTTAGGTACGGCTTGGGAATGATTTACTACAAGCAGGAGAAATTTAACCTAGCCGAGATTCATTTCAAGAAGGCTTTGAGCATCAATCCTCAGAGCTCTGTGCTGCTTTGTCATATTGGAGTGGTGAGTAAATCTAATGCAGAGAAAATAATATTAATCTAAAGTACAGCACTCATTTCTTTGGGAAATAATAGTGCAAGATTGTTGCATGACCTTATTTATTTTGAATTTGTTAATGCCAGACTAGCATACATGTACTTGTTTATTATACATAAATAGGTGAAAGACATGGTGCCGACTGTTCGAATTTTTGATGCTTGAATTGTTGCATTGCTGCATCTTCTGCTTGAATTGTTGCATTGCTGCATCTTCATATCCTTTCTCATGTGCTCCATATCAGGTTCAACATGCTTTGAAGAAATCAGACCATGCACTGGAGACCCTCAACAGAGCCATTAGCATCGACCCCAAGAACCCGCTATGCAAATTCCATAGGGCCTCTATTCTCTTTGCCAATGAAAAGTACAAGGTACTCCCCAACTTGTATCATGACATTAAGCAGTCAAGATTCAGCATTCACTCGTGCTTTCACAAATTAAGACATCAAAAGGTCTAAAATTGCAGCAGAAAGTCTTAAAATCATGGCATTAAATGTTGCTTGCACTGCAAAAAAAAAAAAAAAAAAAAAACTGTTTTCCAAAACAAATGTCTAATATACATTTAGATACATTTACTTGAGATTGAGATGCAAATTAAAAAAACAAAAGTTTAATGAATTTATGCTTAAAACAAACAAATTTAAGAATGTTTGGATATTTGTACTGGAAAACAAGACAAAAATACAGAGGAAGAACATCACTTTTTGCAGTATGATCAAAAGGTAAAAATATTTTCATATTCTGGTGGTTTGGAGCGGAGGTATTCAAGCCATAAGCTTTTTTTTTCTGAGATCTGTTCGAAGCAACTTCGAAGCATTGCTAATGCAAAACATTTACATTTAGACACCATATTGATGTCTTCCAATAAATGTATTCCTTGTATTTTCTTTACTTGGTCTAAAAAAATCTTACATTTACCTTCAGAAACCATCTTTTTGAAATTGAACTAATTTATTCTTTACAGGCAGCTTTGCAGGAGCTTGAAGAACTGAAACAAATAGTGCCCAAAGAGTCCCTTGTTTACTTCTTAATAGGAAAGGTACTCCTACAACTCAGTTGTATACTTCTGTGTATATTTGTTTTTTTTTATCAAATATATCTTTTACTAAAAAATATTCATCATCTATATAGGTCTATAAGAAGCTTGGCCAGACTCATCTGGCACTAATGAATTTCTCTTGGGCCATGGACTTGGACCCTAAAGGGGCCAATAATCAGATCAAAGAGGCCATAGATAAGCGATACCTCCCAGATGATGATGAACCTGTCACTCCTGATGACTATCCCTACTACTCAAGTAAGTCTACTACGCAGTGAGCCATTTAAGTGGCCCTGTGTGCACTATGTAATGTTGTTCGTTACTCTCAGCAGCGGAGGTGGAGTCACAGGAGAGCAGTATGACGGACGCTGATGACACGCAGCTCCACACCACGGAGAGCGATGAGGTTCTGTAGCCCCCGACACCACCCTGGACTTTGAAACAATGCCAATTTGGGGGCTACTTGATGACTTCAGCTCTGGAAAAAGGAGGAAGAAGGAAAAAAAGGAAAACAAACTGCTGCTAATAACAGTACCTCCTCATTTCTGTCGTTTTATTTTCATCATTCGTTCTTGCCTTTTTCCACCCCCTCGTCATCATGCCTTAAAGGTCTCTCATCGGTCTGATCTTCTGGTCCTGTCTCATCCCTCATCGTCTCTGGCAGGCGTCCCTTATCGCAGACAGAATTCAAGTTCTCCCTGAGCTCAAATTGCCCAGATTTGCCAATGACTCCACTGTCTTCTCAACAAGTTAATTGTCAGTTGAAGACTCAAAAAAGAGCCACAGACATTCATGGATGTTCCTGTCTTAATGCTTAGGCCTTTTATGTTATTTTATCGGCATTTACTCTGAATAAAGACCTGTGTAAGAGTTGGTAGTCCTTTGATTCCTCTCCCCTCCCTTTTTCGTCAAGGAACGTATTTGCTGGGAGGAAAAAAAGCACTTTCTGCCCACATCAAAAAAGCATTTGGCATGATTTTCAACGTAAACTGCATATCTTCTATCAGATTACCATCTGTTTAGAAGAACAATGTTTTTGAACGTTAACTAGAAAGTACCAGTTCTGGATTATGCCGATCTTTTTCCACCAGATTTTAAAACTTGTGTGTGTGACTGATGCTCAAGAAGCACTTATGTTTAAAAAAAAATGTTTTGTCTTAATCTGAAAAATGTGTCACTCTCACACTCATCTGTTCCGCTCTTATCTACCTTCAAAACATCCAAATCCATGTTTTTTGCCCAGCTGCAAGACATTGATTAGAGCATTGTTGATTAAATGATAAGCATATAGGTGGGGTGGTTTACTTGACACACTTTCATCTGTGTTTAGGAAACCAGACCACAGTGTCCAAATTAACAGCACTATTGTATGGCACAGTGACCAGTGGTCAGACTTCTTGAGACAATTTTCTGAAATGTTGGTGCTGTTGAGGACAATACTGATGAACATAGAAAATGTGCACAAAGTGTCTTTCATGGATTTTATTTTACCAGAACATGTTTATTATAAAATGTTTTTGATCTCTGCTAAATGCTTCGTATTGTACATTTTAAGGAATTAAAAGTAATAGAATAAACAACTTTGACTGAAAGTCCTGATGTGGTCATTGAAGGGAAATGCGAAGCCTAGTACGTTGATCCACACTTTGGTTTCTTCTTAAACACTATCTTTGAATGTTCATAGGTTTGTAAAATTACCACGGTTTACACGAAAATGCCATGATTGCTAGTTATTGATACTAATGTGAAATGTAATATGTGACATAAAATCGATCTCGCTTCAGTGGACAATTAAAGATTTCAGCACTTGTAACGTGATTATGAATGTCTAATAATAATAATAATAATTTATTTCCATAGATAAGCGTTGACATTTACAAAATCGTTTGCGAGACTGACAGCTAACAATGATACGGCGATATTAAGCTTTATGTTAGGCCTAATTTAAGTTCGAACGTGACAGTGTGCTTGGTACATATGTATTAAACAGTCAATAACATCTAACAAATAAACAACAATCAACTCTTTAGCAAAGTTACAGTTTTTTACTTTCACTCGTAAGCCCATCTCTTGCTAAAAACATATAAACCAGCCAATCAGCGGCCGCCTTTCCGCCCACTGACCAATCACAGGTTGAAATGAGGCGGTACTTCCGGCTCAGTCTGGTTGATCTGTGCAGGTAAGTGAACGTGAATTCTGTACTCTGTCATTTAAAATATACTTATTTTTGCTATTTTCGTATGGGCAAAGTACTGCTTTCAACGTAAAATGTTGAATAAGATCTAGAAGAAAACTGTGTTTTATTTTTCCTCTCATTCAGTGAGTGGTAGACATTATGACAAAGTAATTTCATCCCGGAGATTGCAGTCAACAGGCCAAAAATTGTTTGGGTACAAAAAATCTCTCGGTCTGTCAGAATTAACCACCGGATAAAATTAAAACAACTCTAAAATTGACATGTTTCCTGTAGTTACAGTTGAAAATGTCCGCTAAAAACTGACCCTGTGAATTCGTCTTCAAGATGTGAGTGTGGATGAAAGAAAGGTTATAATACAGCAGAGACTATCAGCTGATGATGCTAGCATGCTAAACCTACAGTCAACGGGCCTATGAGTAAATGAAATTAATATTGGACTGTATTTAAAGAACTTATCTAATTAATAGATGATGTAATATTCGTATTCATAATATCCATTATTTGTTTTCTATACAAGTTTTTTATTACATTGGAATTGATTGCATGTGGTTGTGTTTAAAAACCTAGTGAGCTGCCTATTTAGACAGCATTTGGAACGCGCGTGTGCCGTCAGAAATGCTGTCTAGGTAGGCGGCTTGTGTGCTTTTGAAACACAGTCCGTAACTCCATCATCTGCCTTCGGAAGCGCAGTTGCTAAAGCGCTGTTTGTTTTGGATTTGACTTTTTT